>NC_090415.1:318230-352964 GCF_036365525.1 Heterodontus francisci
TGGGCAAGTTGTGAGGAGGGGTCAAGGTGGGCAAGTTGTGAGGAGGGGTCAAGATGGCAAGGTTGCGAGAGGGGTCAAGTTGGGCAAGTTGTGAGGGGGTCAAGGTGGGCAGGTTGTGAGGAGGGGTCAAGGTGGGCAAGTTGTGAGGAGGGGTCAAGGTGGGCAAGTTGTGAGGAGGGGGTCAAGGTGGGCAAGTTGTGAGGAGGGGTCAAGTTGGGCAAGTTGTGAGGGGGGTCAAGGTGGGCAAGTTGTGAGGAGGGGTCAAGGGTGGGCAAGTTGCTGAGGATGGGGTCAAGATGGGCAAGTTGCGAGGAGGGGTCAAGTTGGGCAAGTTGTGAGGAGGGTCAAGGTGGGCAAGTTGTGAGGGGGTCAAGGTGGCAAGTTGTGAGGAGGGGTCAAGGTGGGCAAGTTGTGAGGAGGGGGTCAAGGTGGGCAAGTTGTGAGGAGGGGTCAAGGTGGGCAAGGTTGTGAGGAGGTCAAGGTGGGCAAGTTGTGAGGAGGGGTCAAGGTGGGCAAGTTGTGAGGAGGGGTCAAGGTGGGCAAGTTGTGAGGAGGGGTCAAGGTGGGCAAGTTGTGAGGAGGGGTCAAGTGGGCAAGTTGTGAGGAGGTCAAGGTGGGCAGTTGTGAGGAGGGTCAAGGTGGGCAAGTTGTGAGGAGGGGTCAAGGTGGGCAAGTTGTGAGGAGGGGTCAAGGTGGGCAAGTTGTGAGGAGGGGTCAAGGTGGGCAAGTTGTGAGGAGGGGTCAAGGTGGGCAAGTTGTGAGGAGGGGTCAAGGTGGGCAAGTTGTGAGGAGGGGTCAAGGTGGGCAGTTGTGAGGAGGGGTCAAGGTGGGCAAGTTGTGAGGAGGGGTCAAGGTGGGCAAGTTGTGAGGAGGGGTCAAGGTGGGCAGGTTGTGAGGAGGGGTCAAGGTGGGCAAGTTGTGAGGAGGGGTCAAGGTGGGCAGGTTGTGAGGAGGGGTCAAGGTGGGCAGGTTGTGAGGAGGGGTCAAGGTGGGCAAGTTGTGAGGAGGGGTCAAGGTGGGCAAGTTGTGAGGAGGGGTCAAGGTGGGCAGGTTGTGAGGAGGGGTCAAGGTGGGCAGGTTGTGAGGAGGGGTCAAGGTGGGCAGGTTGTGAGGGGGGTCAAGGTGGGCATGTTTTGAGGAGGGTCAAGGTGGGCAAGTTGTGAGGAGGGGTCAAGGTGGGCAGGTTGTGAGGAGGGGTCAAGGTGGGCAAGTTGTGAGGAGGGGTCAAGGTGGGCAAGTTGTGAGGAGGGGTCAAGGTGGGCAGTTGTGAGGAGGGGTCAAGGTGGGCAGGTTGTGAGGAGGGGTCAAGGTGGGCAAGTTGTGAGGAGGGGTCAAGGTGGGCAGGTTGTGAGGGGTCAAGGTGGGCATGTTTGAGGAGGGTCAAGGTGGGCAAGTTGTGAGGAGGGGTCAAGGATGGGCAAGTTGTGAGGAGGGGTCAGTTGGGCAAGTTGTGAGGGGGTCAAGGTGGGCAAGTTGTGAGGAGGGGTCAAGGTGGGCAAGTTGTGAGGAGGGGTCAAGATGGGCAAGTTGCGAGGAGGGGTCAAGTTGGGCAAGTTGTGAGGGGGTCAAGGTGGGCAAGTTGTGAGGAGGGGTCAAGGTGGCAAGTTGTGAGGAGGGGTCAAGGTGGGCAGGTTGTGAGGAGGGGGTCAAGGTGGGCAGTTGTGAGGAGGGTCAAGGTGGGCAAGTTGTGAGGAGGGGTCAAGGTGGGCAAGTTGTGAGGAGGGGTCAAGGTGGGCAAGTTGTGAGGGAGGGGTCAAGGTGGGCAAGTTGTGAGGAGGGTCAAGGTGGGCAAGTTGTGAGGAGGGGTCAAGGTGGGCAGGTTGTGAGGAGGGTCAAGGTGGGCAAGTTGTGAGGAGGGGTCAAGGTGGGCAAGTTGTGAGGGAGTCAAGGTGGGCAGTTGTGAGGAGGGGTCAAGGTGGGCAAGTTGTGAGGGAGTCAAGGTGGGCAAGTTGTGAGGGAGTCAAGGTGGGCAAGTTGTGAGGAGGGGTCAAGGTGGGCAAGTTGTGAGGAGGGGTCAAGGTGGGCAAGTTGTGAGGAGGTCAAGGTGGGCAAGTTGTGAGGAGGGGTCAAGGTGGGCAAGTTGTGAGGAGGGGTCAAGGTGGGCAAGTTGTGAGGAGGGGTCAAGGTGGGCAAGTTGTGAGGAGGGGTCAAGGTGGGCAGGTTGTGAGGAGGGGTCAAGGTGGGCAAGTTGTGAGGAGGGGTCAAGGTGGGCAAGTTGTGAGGAGGGGTCAAGGTGGGCAGGTTGTGAGGAGGGGTCAAGGTGGGCAGGTTGTGAGGAGGGGTCAAGGTGGGCAAGTTGTGAGGAGGGGTCAAGGTGGGCAAGTTGTGAGGAGGGGTCAAGGTGGGCAGGTTGTGAGGAGGGGTCAAGGTGGGCAGGTTGTGAGGAGGGGTCAAGGTGGGCAGGTTGTGAGGAGGGGTCAAGGTGGGCAAGTTGTGAGGAGGGGTCAAGGTGGGCAGGTTGTGAGGAGGGGTCAAGGTGGGCAGGTTGTGAGGAGGGGTCAAGGTGGGCAGGTTGTGAGGAGGGGTCAAGGTGGGCAGGTTTTGAGGAGGGGTCAAGGTGGGCAAGTTGTGAGGAGGGGTCAAGGTGGGCAAGTTGTGAGGAGGGGTCAAGGTGGGTAAGTTGTGAAGGGGGTCAAGGTGGGCAAGTTGTGAGGGGGTCAAGGTGGGCAGGGTGTGAGGAGGGGTCAAGGTGGGCAGGTTGTGAGGAGGGGTCAAGGTGGGCAGGTTGTGAGGAGGGGTCAAGGTGGGCAAGTTGTGAGGAGGGGTCAAGGTGCGCAAGTTGTGAGGGAGTCAAGGTGGGCAGGTTGTGAGGAGGGGTCAAGGTGGGCAAGTTGTGAGGGAGTCAAGGTGGGCAAGTTGTGAGGGAGTCAAGGTGGGCAGGTTGTGAGGGAGTCAAGGTGGGTATGTTGTGAGGCGATCAAGGTGGGCAAGTTGTGAGGGGGTCAAGGTGGGCACGTTGTGAGGCGGTCAAGGTGGGCAAGTTGTGAGTGGGGGGTCAAGGTGGGCAAGTTGTGAAGGGGTCAAGGTGGGCAAGTTGGGGGTAATGCCTGTTTTGTGGCCCCTTGTCTGGGGTTTGTGTATTTTGCACCCGCTGCTTTATTTAAAGACGGGGGAAATGGGAGGGAAAACTCAGCCGCAAAGCCTGTTGCCCAGGCCTCCCCCTCCCTCGAGCCTGTTACACAGGAACAGGAGGATCCCATTCAGCCTCCCTCTCCCTCGAGCCTGTTACACAGGAACAGGAGGATCCCATTCAGCCTGCACCGCCTCGAGCCTGTTACACAGGAACAGGAGGATCCCATTCAGCCTCCCCCCCTCGAGCCTATTACACAGGAACAGGAGGATCCCATTCAGCCCCCACCCCCTCGAGCCTGTTGCACAGGAACAGGAGGATCCCCATTCAGCCTGCACCCCTCGAGCCTATTACACAGGAACAGGAGGATCCCATTCAGCCTCCACCCCCTCGAGTTGTTACACAGGAACAGGAGGATCCCATTCAGCCTCCCCCCTCGAGCCTATTACACAGGAACAGGAGGATCCCATTCAGCCCCCACCCCCTCGAGCCTGTTACACAGGAACAGGAGGATCCCATTCAGCCCCCCTCCCTCGAGCCTGCTACACAGGAACAGGAGGATCCCATTCAGCCCCCACCCCCCTCGAGCCTGTTACACAGGAACAGGAGGATCCCATTCAGCCTGCACCCCCTCGAGCCTGTTACACAGGAACAGGAGGATCCCATTCAGCCCCCACCCCCTCGAGCCTGTTACACAGGAACAGGAGGATCCCATTCAGCCTGCACCCCCTCGAGCCTGTTACACAGGAACAGGAGGATCCCATTCAGCCCCCACCCCCTCGAGCCTGTTACACAGGAACAGGAGGATCCCATTCAGCCTCCCCCCCTCGAGTCTATTACACAGGAACAGGAGGATCCCATTCAGCCTCCCCTCCTCGAGCCTATTACACAGGAACAGGAGGATCCCATTCAGCCCCCACCCCCTCGAGTCTGTTTACACAGGAACAGGAGGATCCCATTCAGCCTGCACCCCCTCGAGCCTGTTACACAGGAACAGGAGGATCCCATTCAGCCTCCCCCCCTCGAGCCTGTTACACAGGAACAGGAGGATCCCATTCAGCCTCCCCCCTCGAGTCTATTACACAGGAACAGGAGGATCCCATTCAGCCCCCACCCCCTCGAGCCTGTCACACAGGAACAGGAGGATCCCATTCAGCCCCCCTCCCTCGAGCCTGTTACACAGGAACAGGAGGATCCCATTCAGCCTCCCCCCTCGAGCCTGTTACACAGGAACAGGAGGATCCCATTCAGCCTCCCCCCCTCGAGCCTATTACACAGGAACAGGAGGATCCCATTCAGCCTCCACCCTCGAGCCTGTTACACAGGAACAGGAGGATCCCATTCAGCCTCCCCCCCTCGAGCCTATTACACAGGAACAGGAGGATCCCATTCAGCCTCCACCCTCGAGCCTGTTACACAGGAACAGGAGGATCCCATTCAGCCTCCACCCTCGAGCCTGTGACACAGGAACAGGAGGATCCCATTCAGCCCCCACCCCCTCGAGCCTATTACACAGGAACAGGAGGATCCCATTCAGCCTCCACCCTCGAGCCTGTTACACAGGAACAGGAGGATCCCATTCAGCCTCCCCCCCTCGAGCCTATTACACAGGAACAGGAGGATCCCATTCAGCCTCCCCCCCTCGAGCCTGTTACACAGGAACAGGAGGATCCCATTCAGCCTCCCCTCCCTCGAGTCTGTTACACAGGAACAGGAGGATCCCATTCAGCCCCCACCCCCTCGAGTCTATTACACAGGAACAGGAGGATCCCATTCAGCCTCCCCCCTCGAGCCTGTTACACAGGAACAGGAGGATCCCATTCAGCCTCCCCTCCTCGAGTCTATTACACAGGAACAGGAGGATCCCATTCAGCCTCCCCTCCTCGAGCCTATTACACAGGAACAGGAGGATCCCATTCAGCCTCCCCCCTCGAGCCTGTTACACAGGAACAGGAGGATCCCATTCAGCCTCCCCTCCTCGAGCCTATTACACAGGAACAGGAGGATCCCATTCAGTCCCCACCCCCTCGAGCCTGTTACACAGGAACAGGAGGATCCCATTCAGCCTGCACCCCTCGAGCCTGTTACACAGGAACAGGAGGATCCCATTCAGCCTCCTCCCTCGAGTCTGTTACACAGGAACAGGAGGATCCCATTCAGCCTCTCCTCCCTCGAGTCTGTTACACAGGAACAGGAGGATCCCATTCAGCCTCCCCCCCTCGAGCCTATTACACAGGAACAGGAGGATCCCATTCAGCCTCTCCTCCCTCGAGTCTGTTACACAGGAACAGGAGGATCCCATTCAGCCTCTCCTCCCTCGAGTCTGTTACACAGGAACAGGAGGATCCCATTCAGCCTCCCCCCTCGAGCCTGTTACACAGGAACAGGAGGATCCCATTCAGCCTCCCCCCTCGAGCCTGTTACACAGGAACAGGAGGATCCCATTCAGCCTCCCCCTCCCTCGAGCCTGTTACACAGGAACAGGAGGATCCCATTCAGCCTCCCCCCCTCGAGCCTATTACACAGGAACAGGAGGATCCCATTCAGCCTCTCCTCCCTCGAGTCTGTTACACAGGAACAGGAGGATCCCATTCAGCCTCTCCTCCCTCGAGTCTGTTACACAGGAACAGGAGGATCCCATTCAGCCTCCCCCCCTCGAGTCTATTACACAGGAACAGGAGGATCCCATTCAGCCCCACCCCCTCGAGCCTGTTACACAGGAACAGGAGGATCCCATTCAGCCTCCCCTCCTCGAGCCTATTACACAGGAACAGGAGGATCCCATTCAGCCTCCACCCTCGAGCCTGTTACAGAGGAACAGGAGGATCCCATTCAGCCCCCACCCCCTCGAGCCTGTTACACAGGAACAGGAGGATCCCATTCAGCCTCCCCCCTCGAGCCTGTTACACAGGAACAGGAGGATCCCATTCAGCCTCCCCCCCTCGAGCCTATTACACAGGAACAGGAGGATCCCATTCAGCCTCCCCCCTCGAGCCTGTTACACAGGAACAGGAGGATCCCATTCAGCCCCCACCCCCTCGAGCCTGTTGCACAGGAACAGGAGGATCCCATTCAGCCCCCACCCCCTCGAGCCTGTTACACAGGAACAGGAGGATCCCATTCAGCCCCCACCCCCTCGAGCCTGTTACACAGGAACAGGAGGATCCCATTCAGCCTGCACCCCCTCGAGCCTGTTACACAGGAACAGGAGGATCCCATTCAGCCTCCCCCCCCTCGAGCCTATTACACAGGAACAGGAGGATCCCATTCAGCCTGCACCCCCTCGAGCCTGTTACACAGGAACAGGAGGATCCCATTCAGCCTCCCCCCCCTCGAGCCTATTACACAGGAACAGGAGGATCCCATTCAGCCCCCACCCCCTCGAGCCTGTTACACAGGAACAGGAGGATTCCATTCAGCCTCCACCCCCTCGAGCCTATTACACAGGAACAGGAGGATCCCATTCAGCCTCCACCCCCTCGAGCCAGTTACACAGGAACAGGAGGATCCCATTCAGCCTCCCCCCCTCGAGCCTGTTACACAGGAACAGGAGGATCCCATTCAGCCTCCCCCCCTCGAGCCTGTTACACAGGAACAGGAGGATCCCATTCAGCCTCCACCCCCTCGAGCCTGTTACACAGGAACAGGAGGATTCCATTCAGCCTCCACCCCCTCGAGCCTATTACACAGGAACAGGAGGATCCCATTCAGCCTCCACCCCCTCGAGCCTGTTACACAGGAACAGGAGGATCCCATTCAGCCCCCACCCCCTCGAGCCTGTTGCACAGGAACAGGAGGATCCCATTCAGCCCCCACCCCCTCGAGTCTGTTACACAGGAACAGGAGGATCCCATTCACCCCCATCCCTCGAGCCTGTTACACAGGAACAGGAGGATCCCATTCAGCCTCCCCCCCCCTCGAGTCTATTACACAGGAACAGGAGGATCCCATTCAGCCTCCCCTCCTCGAGCCTGTTACACAGGAACAGGAGGATCCCATTCAGCCCCCACCCCCTCGAGCCTGTTACACAGGAACAGGAGGATCCCATTCAGCCCCCACCCCCTCGAGCCTGTTGCACAGGAACAGGAGGATCCCATTCAGCCTGCACCCCCTCGAGCCTGTTACACAGGAACAGGAGGATCCCATTCAGCCTCCCCCCTCGAGCCTGTTACACAGGAACAGGAGGATCCCATTCAGCCTCCCCCCCTCGAGTCTATTACACAGGAACAGGAGGATCCCATTCAGCCCCCACCCCCTCGAGCCTGTTACACAGGAACAGGAGGATCCCATTCAGCCCCCACCCCCTCGAGCCTGTTACACAGGAACAGGAGGATCCCATTCAGCCTCCCCTCCTCGAGCCTATTACACAGGAACAGGAGGATCCCATTCAGCCTCCACCCTCGAGCCTGTTCCACAGGAACAGGAGGATCCCATTCAGCCTCCACCCTCGAGCCTGTTACAGAGGAACAGGAGGATCCCATTCAGCCCCCACCCCCTCGAGCCTGTTACACAGGAACAGGAGGATCCCATTCAGCCTCCCCCCTCGAGCCTGTTACAGAGGAACAGGAGGATCCCATTCAGCCCCCACCCCCTCGAGCCTGTTACACAGGAACAGGAGGATCCCATTCAGCCCCCACCCCCTCGAGCCTGTTACACAGGAACAGGAGGATCCCATTCAGCCTCCCCCCCTCGAGCCTGTTACACAGGAACAGGAGGATCCCATTCAGCCCCCACCCCCTCGAGCCTGTTACACAGGAACAGGAGGATCCCATTCAGCCTCCCCCCCTCGAGCCTGTTACACAGGAACAGGAGGATCCCATTCAGCCTCCCCCCCCCTCGAGTCTATTACACAGGAACAGGAGGATCCCATTCAGCCTCCCCTCCTCGAGCCTGTTGCACAGGAACAGGAGGATCCCATTCAGCCCCCACCCCCTCGAGCCTGTTACACAGGAACAGGAGGATCCCATTCAGCCCCCACCCCCTCGAGCCTGTTACACAGGAACAGGAGGATCCCATTCAGCCCCCACCCCCTCGAGCCTGTTACACAGGAACAGGAGGATCCCATTCAGCCTCCCCCCCTCGAGCCTGTTACACAGGAACAGGAGGATTCCATTCAGCCTCCACCCCCTCGAGCCTATTACACAGGAACAGGAGGATCCCATTCAGCCTCCACCCCCTCGAGCCAGTTACACAGGAACAGGAGGATCCCATTCAGCCCCCTCCTCGATCCTGCCCTGCCATTCAAGGTGATCATGGCCGATCTGTAATCTGACTCCCTCAGCCCACCCGCGTTTGCCCCCATATCCCCCAGAACCTCGGTCAACAACAGTCCATCGATGCCCGATTTACAATTAACGATTGAATTCGAATCCTTCCCCCCCGCCCTCGGTGCGTAGACAGATTTCCCGACTTCACTCCCGCAAGGTCTGGCTCGAAGTTCCAGTCTCCGTCCCCCCGTCCCAGACTGCCCAACCAGCGGAAATACTTTCCCCTTAATATCTTGGATGCTTCGACCAGTTCGCCCCCTTCCGCCTTCTGAATGCCAGGCAAGGCAACCCTGGCTTGTGTCGCCTCTCCTCGTAATTTAACCCTCCGAGTCCTGGTGTCGTTCTGGCGAATCTCGGCTGCCCTGCCTCCGAGGCCGGTAGGTCCTCCCTCGGGTGCGGTGCCCAGAACTGCTGCGGTCTGACCAGGTCTTTGCCGATTGGCAGAGCCCGCGTGTCCGATGAGTGAAGAGCAGTGCTTGCCCGTCCTGACACCGGGGGGGGGAGGGTGGGATAGCTGCGATAGGGGACGTTTTCCCCTTTGAGCGTGTTCTCTCTGTCATTGTGGCCCCCTTGACCCCCTCTCTCTCTCTCTCTCTCTCTCTGTCAGGTATCTCTGGGAAGAGCCAGCTGCTGTTTGCCATCGTTTTCACCACGCGCTATCTTGACCTCTTCACCAACTTCATCTCGTTGTATAACACGTGCATGAAGGTAACGGGGGCCCCTTTCCCGCCTCCTCACCTTTGTTACCGCCCGGTTTGAACCTCCCGTCAGAGAGTGGAGGCCGTTTTCCATCCGATTTCCCCCCCACCCTTCCACCCGCGGCTGAACGGGACCCCGACTCGAAAGCCGCTTCAGCATTCCCTGGAGTTTAGCCGAATGGGACGTGACCTCATTGAAACGTATAAACATCTCAGAGGGGGTTAGACGGGGTTTTCCCCGTTTCCCACTCCCCCTGCCCGCTGGCTGGAGAGTCTAGAAGTGGCGGGACGGGGCGTCACAGTCCCAGGATAAGGAGTCGGCCCATTTGGGACCGAGACGGGGAGAAAGCTCTTAGATCCGGGGGGGGGGGCGGGGGGGTGGTTTGTGAATCCCTGGAATTCCCTCTCCCCGAGAGAGTTGCGGATGCTCAGTCGTCGAGCATATTCGAGACGGAGGTGGAGGGATGTTTGGGCGCTGAGGGAATCGAGGGGTATGGCGGGGGCTCGTCCGGGATTCAGGAGTTGAGGTAGAACATCGGCCGGGATCGGGTTGAATTGGGGCGGGGGGGGGGGGGGGGGTGAGGGGGTTCGAGGGGCCGAATGGCCTCCTCCTGCTCTTATGTTCTTATGAAGCCCCGTTTTTTTTTTCTTTGCAGAGGGAGCTTTACTGTGTATCTAACCCCATTTTTTTTTTTCTTTTGTAGAGGGAGCTTTACTCTGCATCTAACGCCCGTTTTTTTAAAAATATTTTTTTATGTCGAGGGGGCCTTTATACCCCAGGCCCCCTTTATATATATTTTTTATATGTCGAGGGGGCCTTTATTCCTCAGGCCCCCTTTATATACACACTTATATTTTTAAAATAACTTTATTAAAACCAGATAAATAAACAAAAACTCAAATTAAAATGCCATTCTCGGCGTCGACGATGCACTCCAGTCCCTGCGGTGCCCACCGGTCGCGGAAGGCCTCAAGCGTACCGGCGGACACCGCATGCTCCCTATCCAGGGACACCCGGGCGCGAACGTAACCGCGGAAGAGGGGCAGGCAATCGGGGAGGACGGACCCCCCGACGGCCCGCAACCTGGACCTGTGAATTGCCACCTTGGCCAGGCCCAGGAGCAGACCGACGAGGAGATCCTCCTCCCGGCCCAAGCCCCTCCGCACCGGAATGGCACAGAGGGCATTTCCGAGAGGCGGCTCGGGTTGTGCAGGACCGGCTCCCGAGGAGGGTTTCGGGGCCTGGGTCCGATGAGCAGTTCCGGCCGAGCGGGTGTCAGCTCGGCCGGGATCGCTCCGCACTCCCGAGCCCCCTCGCCACCCGCAGTGAGGGGCGTCCCGGGGGTTTCGGCTACTGATCCGCCCGCCGGACCGTCCCCGGAGTCGGCCGCACGGACAGCCGAGGCGCTGTCCTCCGCCGGCGGGGGAGCGCCCTGACTGGAGGCGACCATGTTCCAGACTCGGAATAGATCCCGGTAAAAGACAGGCAACTCCCTCAGAGAGGCGCGGCTAACGGACTCCACCGGGAGCTGCGTGTCGTCTTGAAGGCAGTGACACTGGCGGAAAAAATACGTCGCCAGCGCACACCATCTGGGAGGACGCTCAACGTACAAGTATCTCTGCAGGGTCCGAAGGCGGAGAGTCGCAGCCTGGGTGCGGACGCACACCAGCGACTGACCGCCCTCCTCAATCGGGAGACTCAGGACCGCGGCAGAGACCCAGTGTTTCCTCTTGCCCCAGAAGAAATCGACGAGTTTCTTCTGGATCTTGGTGGCAAATACAGGGGGCGGGGCCAAAGTGACCAACCGGTACCACAACATGGAGGCCACCAGTTGGTTTATGACCAACGCTCGGCCCCTGTAGGAAAGCACTCGGAGCAGTCCTGTCCAGCGCCCCAGCCGAGCGGTGACTTTCGCCTCCAACTCCTGCCAGTTTACCAGCCAGGCTTCCTCAGCGGGGCTAAGGTGGACTCCCAGATAGAGGAGGTGCGTGGTGCTCCACGCAAAAGGTGTCATCTCCTCCGGCAGGGAGTCCACCCGCCACTGACCAACCAGGAGTCCGGAACATTTCTCCCAATTGATCCTCGTGGAGGACGCGGCAGAAAAGATCTGCTGGCAGTCGCGCATCCTCCGCAAGTCAACGGGATCTGTGATTGCGAGGAGCACGTCGTCGGCGTAAACCGAGAGGACGACCCGCATGGCTGGCTCGCGCAGAGCCAATCCCGTCAACCTCCTGCGAAGCAGGCACAGGAAGGGCTCCACGCAGATGGTATACAATTGGCCGGACATGGGGCACCCCTGACGCACTCCTCTCCCAAATCGAAGGGGCGCCGTCATGGACCCGTTAACTTTGACTAGACACTCTGCGGCGGCGTATAAAAGTCAGACCCGGGCCACAAAATGCGGCCCGAGTCCGAAAGCGCGCAGAGTCCCGAAAAGGTAATCGTGATCCACCCTGTCGAACGCCTTCTCCTGATCGAGGGAGAGAAAGGCGACCGACTGACCAGTCCTCTGGGAAAGATGGATCAGGTCCCGGACCAGGTGGATGTTGTCCTGGATGGACCGGCCCGGGACCGTGTAGGACTGGTCAGAGTGGATCATGTGGGCCAGCACGGAGCCCAGGCGGGTAGACATAGCCCGGGCAAAGATCTTATAATCCGTGCTGAGGAGGGAGACCGGACGCCAGTTTTTAAGCAGGCGGAGATCGCCCCTCTTCGGCAGCAGGACGATGACCACCCTGCGCCACGAGAGGGGCATCTCCCCGGTCGCCAGGCTTTCCCCCAGGACCCGCGCGTAATCGTCCCCCAGGACGTCCCAGAACGCCCTGAGGAACTCCACGGTCAACCCATCCAGCCCTGGGGATTTGCCCCTCGAGAGCTGGTGGAGGGCACCAGTCAGCTCCGCCAACGTGAGCGGAGCCTCCAATCCTTCGGAGCCCTCCGGGCTGACCTGCGGCAGGTCCTCCCACAAAACTCTGCGCACATCCTCGCTAGACGGATCCGGAGAGAACAACGCACTGTAATAAGTACGGACCAGGAGGCCCATTCCCTCCGGATCCGTGATGGAGGATCCGTCGTTGGCCAGCAGCTCGATGAGCTGCTTACGGACCCCCCGCCATTTTTCCAGCGAGTAGAAGAAGGGTGAGGCGCAGTCCAAATCTTCCAGGATCTGGTTCCGCGACCTCACGTACGCGCCTCGGGACCCTATGAGCTGCAGGTCCCTCAGCGCGCCCTTCTTTTTGTACGCCTGCCACAGAGCCGGGTCCACGACGGCATGACCGAGGCGGGACTCCAAGTCGAGCACCTCCCTCTCAAGGCACCCGATCTCGGCTTCCCGCCTCTTGGTCGACCCCTTCGCGTACTCCTGACAGAAGACGCGGATGTGAGTCTTGCCCACATCCCACCATAGCCTCAAGGAGGGGAAGCCCCCCTGCTTCCTTCTCCAGTCGGCCCAGAATCGACAGAACGAGTCCCGAAATCGCACGTCCTCCAGCAGCCGGTTGTTAAAGTGCCAGTACGCGGACCCCGCCCGCGTGCGGAGCGGAGTGAACTCCGCCCACAACCAGCGGTGGTCCGAGCACGGCACCAGCCGCATGGAGGCCGCCGAGACGCGGGAGGCGTACGCCTGCGAAATGTAGAGGCGGTCGATTCGCGACCCTCCTCCTCCAGACCTCCACGTGAAGGCGCTGGAATCGGGATGGAGATTCCGCCAGACGTCCACCAAGTTCAGGGAGCTGATCAGTCCCCTCAACTTCTCCACCGACGCTTGGCCGCGCTGGGGTCCGGAGCGATCCCCCACCTCGAGGGTGCAGTTAAAATCCCCCACAAGGATGATGCACTCGCCGCTATCGATGGAGCTCAAGAGAGCGGACACTTCTTCAAAGAAGCGCACTTGCAACGCGCCGGGCCTGGGCGCGTACACGTTCACAAAGTGGAGCGGCACGCTACCCAGGCGAACGGCGAGGTGGAGCAAGCGTCCCGGCACTAGCTCCTTGACCCCCAAGATCTCCGGCTGAAAAGTCGGGGCCAACAAGATAGCCACCCCACTAGAAATAGGGGTGAGGTGACTCATGTAGACCCCACCCTGCCACTCCAGGAGCCAGGTGGCTTCGTCTCCCGGAACGGTGTGGGTTTCCTGCAGAAAGCTCACCGCGTATCTCCCTTCCCTAAGGACTGAGAGATTGTGAAATCTGCGGTGAGCCCCTCTGCTGCCGTTGATGTTGAGGCTGGCTATGGTTATCTTCATGTCAAAGGTACTTAAAACCCGTCACCAACAGCTCACTGTGAGGAGGGAGTGGAAGTGCACCTGGCCCTCCACTCCCCCAGCAACCCATTGAGGAACACATTAAAACGGCGCCTCTCAACCAGTTTCACGTCCGCGCGCTTGCCCGCTATCTTCAGGGCGGCACGGACGGACTGGATGATCAGCGACAGATTCGACCAGCGGTCGAGGGCCAGCTGAACTTTATTGCGGCAGCCCCTGCAAACCGCGAGGAAATCCCGGAGTTCCGCCGTGGGGGATGAGGGGAGATTCGGTGGGAGGCACGAGGGACTCCACCACCTCACTGGCGATGGAATCAAGATCATCCTCCGTGTCCCCCACCGAATCCCCATCCTTCTCCGGGTCGTCACCGCCAGCGGCCAACACATCTACCACACACTGTGGGGCGGACGTCCCGGCCGTGCCAGCTGGTCCCGCCTCCGTCGCGATCCCACCCCCAGGATCGATGGCGGAGGAGTCCTCTCTGGGTTCTATTGTGAAACTGGAGCCTGTAGGCACCAGCGGCTCAGGACCCCCCTCCACCTCCGTCCCCAGGCCAATGAGTGGTCCAGGGGAGACAGAAGTTCCTGACTCCGGAAAACCAGCCGGAGCCAAGGTCATCTCCCGCTCCGTCAGCACCCACAGGCCCAGCAGATGGGGCAGCATTCTCGGTTATAACCGGGTCGGGTGTCTCTAGGTTGGTGGTGGACTCCGGCTGGGAGGGCCGACCCTCTGGGGCCTCGCCCTCCCCTTCATTCAGGGCACCCGACCCAGTAGCAGTGGCAGAATGGGCGGCGTCCCCAGGCTCCCCCACCACAAGCAGGGCCCCACTTACTCCTTCAGGAGGGGCCTCATGTACCGGGGCCTTCTCCTCCCTTCCATCCTGAGGAATAGGGAGCTCCTGCCTGGACTTTGTAGCCTTGGTGGTAGCGGTAGGGGAAACCTGGGGACCCGAGACAGGAGACAGCTCCCCTCCAACAGATGGGCCCTGCGCCTCAGGGCCCCTCATTACCTCTGTGGAGGGGTGCCTTCTCCTCTTTTTCCCACCAGGGCGCAGAGGCTCAGAGACCTCCATATCATCAGAGGCCTCCACCTCCACACTCTCCTTTTTTTTTTATTCACCCTGGGCCTGAGCCCAGCCCTGGGGCAAGTTGACTTCCCGAGATCGGGCTTTGTGCTGAGCTCAGACTCGGGTAGTGTCACGGTGTCCAGGGGACGCGCCTCTCGATGTTTATTTCTCCTCCGCGCCTTCCTTCCACTTGGACGGTCACCCCACTCCCTGCCGGAGGCCGTGAAAAACACAGTCTCCGGTACCGACTGAATGGTATCTGGTGGTGGTGTAGGGGGGGTGGGAGGAGGTGCAGCGTCACCACCCTGGGCCGTCGAATTGGAGTTGGCAGCCGAGAGGTTGGGGCAGTTCTTACGAACATGCCCCACCCCCTTACAGACATGGCACCGCACCCCGTCCAAGGTCCAGGAGACGCGGTAGGCCGTCCCCTGGAATTCTACATTGAAGTGGCCCTCTGTCACCTCCTCCCGCGCCAGCTGCATGAATAACTGGCGGCGGAAGGAGTACACGTGTCGGAGGCTGTTCTCCCGAAGACCGAGCGTGACTGGGGTGAGCCCCGTCTTTACCTCCCCCAGATGGTGCAGGTGGGGAAGGAGGAGCTCACCAGGGATGAAGGGTGGGACATTGGATAAAATGAGCCTTTGCGCAGTGGCCTCCAGGGGGTCCACTGGCAGAAAGGTCCCGCCCACGGTGAGCCCCTTGCTCAGAGCCAGGGACACCGCCCGCTCGGTCTTCAGGAAAAACACTGCCTTCCCATACATTTTAGAGGCTGCAACAATGGCCGAAGGGCCGACAACCTCGGCCATTGCTTTCACACATGCCTCGATAGTCATGTTCGGGTGGACGTAGCTCTTGACTCCATGCTTCGATGTTATTAATGCAAACGGTGACGGGGAAACAGGTGCAGCTGCAGCTGTCGCAGCAGCATATGAACGGGAAGGCCCCGCCACCGGCGAAGAGGGGCTTGCCATGGGGTCGCAGAGCTACGCCCACCCCCAAGAAACAAAGCACACGACAGTTTTCTTTAACACAAACAATATGATGGGGGATGTGGGGATGGGAGTAGAGGAGGATAGGGTTGAAAAGGACAAGGAGAGGAGTGGATACGTGGCCGAGTGATGGAAGAGAGAGAACAGCTGCAAGGATGTTACATTTCACTTGGTGGTTGGAGCACCTTCCTGCAGAGTCTACAGTTCAATCTTCCAGTTAGGGGAGGGCTCTTCGCCCGGGTTGACCAGAGCCGCCCGGTTCTCTCCCTTTTCTGTTGTTGTAGAAAGATAGTCTTCAGCTGGGCAGCTCCAGCCGTCCCGAGCCACACAGTTGGGGGTGGGGAGGGAGCCCCTTTTGTGCAGGATGGCAGATAAACACAAGACCAAATACAAGTGCTCCCTATAGAATTTGGCAGCCTCACCCCTGGATCTTCCGGTGCCTCCTCCCTCCCCCAACAGTCCAAACAACCAACAGTTCTCTGGTGCTCCAACACCCACCTCTCCAAAATGACTTGCAGGTCTTCTTAATCCTTGAAAAAGTGCAACAGTTCCTCAGTAAATGCAGCTGTCTCCACTCTATAGTCACCTCTTTGCAGTTATTCCACTCTCCTCTCCCCAGTTGCTGCAGCACAGGTGCAGCTTCTCCCCCTGATTGCTGGCAGGAAGTGCTCCAAATTGACCAGCCAATCCCAGTACTGTACTTGTCCTGGGAGTGTTTGATGAGGACAGTGTAGAGGGAGCTTTACTCTGTATCTAACCCCCCGTACTGTACCTGTCCTGGGGAGTGTTTGATGGGACAGTGTAGAGGGAGCTTTACTCTGTATCTAACCCCCTGTACTGTACCTGTCCTGGGAGTGTTTGATGGGGACAGTGTAGAGGGAGTTTTACTCTGTATCGAACCCCTTGTACTGTACCTGTCCTGGGAGTGTTTGATGGGGACAGTGTAGAGGGAGCTTTACTCTGTATCTAATCCCCCGTACTGTACCTGTCCTGGGGAGTGTTTGATGGGACAGTGTAGAGGGAGCTTTACTCTGTCTCTAACCCCCGTACTGTACCTGTCCTGGGAGTGTTTGATGGGACAGTGTAGAGGGAGCTTTACTCTGTATCTAACCCCCGTACTGTACCTGTCCTGGGAGTGTTTGATGGGGACAGTGTAGAGGGAGCTTTACTCTGTATCTAATCCCCCGTACTGTACCTGTCCTGGGGAGTGTTTGATGGGACAGTGTAGAGGGAGCTTTACTCTGTATCTAACCCCCGTACTGTACCTGTCCTGGGGAGTGTTTGATGGGACAGTGTAGAGGGAGCTTTACTCTGTATCTAACCCCCGTACTGTACCTGTCCTGGGAGTGTTTGATGGGACAGTGTAGAGGGAGCTTTACTCTGTATCTAACCCCGTACTGTACCTGTCCTGGGAGTGTTTGATGGGACAGTGTAGAGGGAGCTTTACTCTGTATCTAACCCCCCGTACTGTACCTGTCCTGGGAGTGTTTGATGGGGACAGTGTAGAGGGAGCTTTACACTGTATCTAACCCCCCCCCCCGTACTGTACCTGTCCTGGGAGTGTTTGATGGGGGACAGTGTAGAGGGAGCTTTACTCTGTATCTAACCCCCCGTACTGTACCTGTCCTGGGAGTGTTTGATGGGGGACAGTGTAGAGGGAGCTTTACTCTGTATCTAACCCCCCGTACTGTACCTGTCCTGGGAGTGTTTGATGGGGGACAGTGTAGAGGGAGCTTTACTCTGTATCTAACCCCCCCGTACTGTACCTGTCCTGGGGAGTGTTTGATGGGGACAGTGTAGAGGGAGCTTTACTCTATCTAACCCCCCGTACTGTACCTGTCCTGGGAGTGTTTGATGGGGGACAGTGTAGAGGGAGCTTTACTCTGTATCTAACCCCCGTGTTGTACCTGTCCTGGGAGTGTTTGATGGGGGACAGTGTAGAGGGAGCTTTACTCTGCATCTAACCCCCCGTACTGTACCTGTCCTGGGAGTGTTTTAATGGGGACAGTGTAGAGGGAGCTTTACTCTGTATCTAACCCCCCGTACTGTACCTGTCCTCTCATTTCTCCTTTCCGTAGATTGTATATATCAGTTGCTCTTATGGCACAGTGTGGATGATTTACTCGAAATTCAAGGCCACCTACGATGGAAACCATGATACCTTCCGGATTGAATTCCTGGCAGTGCCCACCGCCATCTTGGCATTCCTTGTCAACCATGACTTCTCACCTCTCGAGGTATAATTGACACAATTAAATGAACTCTATACTCCAGGACTTGATCTCCATAATCCAGACCGACACTCCCCGGTATCAGTACTGAGGGAGTGCTGCACTGTCGGAGGGTGATGTATATACTCCAGGACTTGATCTCCATAATCCAGACCGACACTCCCCCGGTATCAGTACTGAGGGAGTGCTGCACTGTCGGAGGGTGATGTATATACTCCAGGACTTGATCTCCATAATCCAGACCGACACTCCCCCGGTGTCAGTACTGAGGGAGTGCTGCACTGTCGGAGGGTCAGTACCGAGGGAGTGCTGCACTGTCGCAGGGTCAGTACTGAGTGTGTGCCGCACTGTCGGAGGATCTGTACTGAGGGAGAGCTGTACTGTCAGAGGATCAGTACTGAGGGAGTGCTGCACTGTCGGAGGGTTAGTACCGAGCGAAAGCTGCACTGTCGGAGGGTCAGTACTGAGGAAATGCCGCACTGTCGGAGGGTCAGTACTGAGGAAATGCCGCACTGTCGGAGGGTCAGTACTGAGGGTGTGTCGCACTGTCGCAGGGTCAGTACTGAGGGAATGCCGCACTGTCGCAGGGTCAGTTTTGAGGGAATGCCGCACTGTCGGAGGGTCAGTACTGAGGGAGTGCCGCACTGTCGGAGGATCAGTACTGAGGGAGTGCTGCACTGTCACAGGGTCAGTACTGAGGGAGTGCCGCACTGTCGGAGGATCAGTACTGAGGGAGTGCTGCACTGTCGCAGGGTCAGTACTGAGGGAATGCCGCACTGTCGGAGTGTCAGTACTGAGGGATTGCCGCACTGTCGGAGGGTCAGTACTGAGGGAATGCCGCACTGTCGGAGGGTCAGTACTGAGGGAATGCCGCACTGTCGGAGTGTCAGTACTGAGGGAGTGCTGCACTGTCGCAGGGTCAGTACTGAGGGAGTGCCGCACTGTCGGAGGATCAGTACTGAGGGAGTGCTGCACTGTCGCAGGGTCAGTACTGAGGGAATGCCGCACTGTCGGAGGGTCAGTACTGAGGGAATGCCGCACTGTCGGAGTGTCAGTACTGAGGGATTGCCGCACTGTCGGAGGGTCAGTACTGAGGGAATGCCGCACTGTCGGAGGGTCAGTACTGAGGGAATGCCGCACTGTCGGAGTGTCAGTACTGAGGGATTGCCGCACTGTCGGAGGGTCAGTACTGAGGGAGTGCCGCACTGTCACAGGGTCAGTACTGAGGGAGTGCTGCACTGTCAGAGGGTCAGTACTGAGGGAGAGCTGCACTCAGAGGGTCAGTACTGAGGGAGAGCTGCACTCAGAGGGTCAGTACTGAGGGAGTGCTGCACTGTCGGAGGGTCAGTTCTGAGGGAGTGCCGCACTGTCAGAGGGTCAGTACTGAGTGAGTGCCGCACTGTCAGAGGGTCAGTACTGAGTGAGTGCCGCACTGTTGGACGATCAGTACTGAGGGAGTGCTGCACTGTCGGAGGGTCAGTACCGAGGGAGAGCTGCACTGTCGGCGGGTCCGTACCGAGGGAATGCTGCACTGTCGGAGGGTCAGTACCGAGGGAGAGCTGCACTGTCGGAGGGTCAGTACCGAGGGATTGCTGCACTGTCGGAGGGTCAATACTGAGGGAGAGCTGCACTGTCGGAGGGTCAGTACCGAGGGAATGCTGCACTATCGGAGGGTCAGTACTGAGGGAGTGCTGCACTGTCGGAGGGTCAGTACTGAGGGAGTGCCACACTGTCGGAGGGTCAGTACTGAGGGAGTGCCACACTGTCGGAGGGTCAGTACTGAAGGAGTGCTGCACTGTCGGAGGGTCAGTTCTGAGGGAGTGCCGCACTGTCAGAGGGTCAGCACTGAGGGAGTGCTGCACTGTCGGAGGGTCAGTTCTGAGGGAGTGCTGCACTGTCAGAGGGTCAGTTCTGAGGAAGTGCCGCACTGTCGGACGGTCAGTACTGAGTGAGTGCCGCACTGTCGGAGGGTCAGTAATGAGTGAGTGCCGCATTGTCGGAGGGTCAGTACTGAGGGAGCGCTGCACTGTCAGAGGGTCAGTTCTGAGGGAGTGCTGCACTGTCAGAGGGTCAGTTCTGAGGGAGTGCCGCACTGTCGGCGGGTCCGTACCGAGGGAATGCTGCACTGTCGCAGGGTCAGTACTGAGGGAGAGCTGCACTGTCGGAGGGTCAGTACCGAGGGAATGCTGCACTGTCGGAGGGTCAGTACTGAGGGAGAGCTGCACTGTCGGAGGGTCAGTACCGAGGGAATGCTGCACTGTCGGAGGGTCAGTACTGAGGGAGAGCTGCACTGTCGGAGGGTCAGTACCGAGGGAATGCTGCACTATCGGAGGGTCAGTACTGAGGGAGTGCTGCACTGTCGGAGGGTCAGTACTGAGGGAGTGCCACACTGTCGGAGGGTCAGTACTGAGGGAGTGCCACACTGTCGGAGGGTCAGTACTGAGGGAGAGCTGCAGTCAGAGGGTCAGTACTGAGGGAGTGCTGCACTGTCGGAGGGTCAGTTCTGAGGGAGTGCCGCACTGTCAGAGGGTCAGTACTGAGGGAGAGCTGCACTGAGGGAGTGCTGCACTGTCGGATGGTCAGTTCTGAGGGAGTGCTGCACTGTCAGAGGGTCAGTTCTGAGGAAGTGCCGCACTGTCGGAGGGTCAGTACTGAGTGAGTGCCGCACTGTCGGAGGGTCAGTACTGAGTGAGTGCCGCACTGTCGGAGGGTCAGTAATGAGTGAGTGCCGCATTGTCGGAGGGTCAGTACTGAGGGAGGGCTGCACTGTCAGAGGGTCAGTTCTGAGGGAGTGCTGCACTGTCAGAGGGTCAGTTCTGAGGGAGTGCCGCACTGTCGGCGGGTCAGTACTGAGTGAGTGCCGCACTGTCGGAGGGTCAGTTCTGAGGGAGTGCCGCACTGTCGGAGGGTCAATACTGAGGGAGTACCGCTCTGTCAGAGGGTCAATATTGAGGGAGTGCCGCACTGTCAGAGGGTCAGTACTGAGGAGAGTGCTGCACTGTCAGAGGGTCAGTACTGAGGGAGTGCTGCACTGTCAGAGGGTCAGTACTGAGAGAGTGCCGCTCTGTCACAGGGTCAGTTCTGAGGGAGTGCCGCACTGTCAGAGGGTCAGTACTGAGGGAGTGCCGCACTGTCGGAGGGTCAGTACTGAGGAGAGTGCTGCACTGTCAGAGGGTCAGTACTGAGGGAGTGCCGCACTCTCGGAGGGTCAGTACTGAGGGAGCGCTGCACTGTCAGAGGGTCAGTCCTGAGGGAGCGCCGCACTGTCGGACGGTCAGTTCTGAGGGAGTGCCGCACTGTCAGAGGGTCAGTACTGAGGGAGTGCCGCACTGTCAGAGGGTCAGTACTGAGGGAGTGCCGCACTGTCAGAGGGTCAGTACTGAGGAGAGTGCTGCACTGTCAGAGTGTCAGTACTGAGGGAGTGCTGCACTGTCAGAGGGTCAGTACTGAGGGAGTGCCGTACTGTCGGAGGGTCAATACTGAGGGAGTACCGCTCTGTCAGAGGGTCAGTATTGAGGGAGTGCCGCACTGTCAGAGGGTCAGTACTGAGGAAGTGCCGTACTGTCGGAGGGTCAGTACTGAGGAGAGTGCTGCACTGTCAGAGGGTCAGTACTGAGGGAGTGCCGCTCTGTCAGAGGGTCAGTATTGAGGGAGTGCCGCACTGTCAGAGGGTCAGTACTGAGGGAGTGCCGTACTGTCGGAGGGTCAATACTGAGGGAGTACCGCTCTGTCAGAGGGTCAGTATTGAGGAGAGTGCTGCACTGTCGGAGGGTCAGTACTGTGGGAGTGCCGTACTGTCGGAGGGTCAGTACTGAGGAGAGTGCTGCACTGTCGGAGGGTCAGTACTGAGGGAGGGCCGTACTGTCGGAGGGTCAGTACTGAGGGAGGGCTGCACTGTCAGAGGGTCAGTACTGAGGGAGTGCCGTACTGTCGGAGGGTCAGTACTGAGGGAGTGCCGTACTGTCGGAGGGTCAGTACTGAGAGAGTGCTGCACTGTCAGAGGGTCAGTACTGAGGGAGTGCTGCACTGTCAGAGGGTCAGTACTGAGGGAGTGCTGCACTGTCAGAGGGTCAGTACTGAGGGAGTGCTGCACTGTCAGAGGGTCAGTACTGAGGGAGTGCCGTACTGTCGGAGGGTCAATACTGAGGGAGTACCGCTCTGTCAGAGGGTCAGTATTGAGGAGAGTGCTGCACTGTCGGAGGGTCAGTACTGTGGGAGTGCCGTACTGTCGGAGGGTCAGTACTGAGGAGAGTGCTGCACTGTCGGAGGGTCAGTACTGAGGGAGGGCCGTACTGTCGGAGGGTCAGTACTGAGGGAGGGCTGCACTGTCAGAGGGTCAGTACTGAGGGAGTGACGCACTGTCGGAGGGTCAGTACTGAGGAGAGTGCTGCACTGTCAGAGGGTCAGTACTGAGGAAGTGCCGTACTGTCGGAGGGTCAGTACTGAGGAGAGTGCTGCACTGTCAGAGGGTCAGTACTGAGGAAGTGCCGTACTGTCTGAGGGTCAGTACTGAGGGAGTGCCGTACTGTCGGAGGGTCAGTACTGAGGAGAGTGCTGCACTGTCAGAGGGTCAGTACTGAGGGAGTGCCGTACTGTCGGAGGGTCAGTACTGAGGAGAGTGCTGCACTGTCGGAGGGTCAGTTATGAGGGAGTGCTGCACTGTCGGAGGGTCAGTTCTGAGGGAGTGCTGCACTGTCGGAGGGTCAGTTCTGAGGAGAGTGCTGCACTGTCGGAGGGTCAGTACTGAAGGAGTGCCGTACTGTCGGAGGGTCAGTACTGAGGGAGTGCTGCACTGTCGGAGGGTCAGTACTGAGGAGAGTGCTGCACTGTCGGAGGGGGATGTATATACTCTCGGACTGTGTATTCGCTCTAACACTGCCTTCCTGTGTTCCAGATAATGTGGACATTCTCTATTTACCTGGAATCTGTGGCTATCCTGCCGCAGTTATTCATGGTCAGTAAGACAGGAGAGGCAGAGACCATCACCAGCCATTACCTCTTCGCCCTGGGCATGTACCGCACCCTGTACCTGCTCAACTGGATCTGGCGTTATTACAGCGAGGGCTTCTTTGATCTAATTGCAATCGTGGCTGGCATTGTTCAGACCATCCTTTACTGCGATTTCTTCTATCTCTACATCACCAAAGGTCCGAACGCATCGCAGGGACTGTTCTCTCCCTCCCCTCCTCGACTCTCCTCCTCCCTCGTCCTCCCCTCCTAGACTCTCCTCCTCCCTCGTCCTCCCCTCCTAGAATCCCCTCCTCTCTCCCCCCCTCCTAGACTCTGCTCCTCCCTCGTCCACCCCTCCTAGACTCTCCTCCTCCCTCGTCCTCCCCTCCGAGACTCCCCTCCTCCCTCGTCCTCCCCTCCTAGACTCCCCTCCTCTCTCGTCCCCCCTCCTAGACTCTGCTCCTCCCTCGTCCACCCCTCCTAGACTCTCCTCCTCCCTCATCCTCCCCTCCTCTCTCGTCCTCCCCTCCTAGACTCCCCTCCTCTCTCGTCCTCCCCTCCTAGACACTTCTCCTCGCTCGTCCCCCCCTCCTAGACTCTGCTCCTCCCTCGTCCACCCCTCCTAGACTCTCCTCCTCCATCGTCCTCCCCTCCTAGACTCTCCTCCTCTCTCGTCCTCCCCTCCTAGACACTTCTCCTCGCTCGTCCCCCCCTCCTAGACTCTGCTCCTCCCTCGTCCACCCCTCCTAGACTCTCCTCCTCCATCGTCCTCCCCTCCTAGACTCTCCTCCTCCATCGTCCTCCCCTCCTAGACTCTCCTCCTCCCTCGTCCTCCCCTCCTAGACTCTTCTCCTCTCTCGTCCTCCCCTCCTAGACTCTCGTCCTCCCCTCCTAGACTCTCCTCCTCTCTCGTCCTCCCTTCCTAGACTCTCCTCCTCTCTCGTCCTCCCTTCCTAGACTCTCCTCCTCTCTCGTCCTCCCTTCCTAGACTCTCCTCCTCTCTCGTCCTCCTCTCTCATCCTCCCCACCTAGACTCTCCTCCTCCCTCGTCCTCCCCTCCTAGACTCTTCTCCTCTCTCGTCCCCCCCTCCTGGACACTCCTCCTCTCTCTCCCTCCCCTCGTGGACTCTCCTCCTCCCTGCCCTCTTCTCGTGGACTCTCTTCCTCTCTCTTCCTCCCCTCGTGGACTCTCCTCCTCTCTCGCCCTCCCCTCGTGGACTCTCCTCCTCTCGCCCTCCCCTCGTGGACTCTCCTCCTCTCTCCCTCCCCTCGTGGACTCTCCTCCTTTCTCTCCCTCCCATCGTGGACTCTCCGCCTCTCTCTCCCTCCCCTCGTTGACTCTCCTCCTCTCTCCTCCTCAACTCGTGGACTCTCCTCCTTTCTCTCCCTCCCCTCGTGGACTCTCCTCCTCTCTCTCCCTCCCATCGTGGACTCTCCTCCTTTCTCGCCCTCCCCTCGTGGACTCTCCTCCTTTCTCGCCCTCCCCTCGTGGACTCTCCTCCTTTCTCTCCCTCCCATCGTGGACTCTCCTCCTCTCTCTCCCTCCCATCGTGGACTCTCTTCCTCTCTCTTCCTCTCTCTCCCTCCCATCGTGGACTCTCCTCCTCTCTCTCCCTCCCATCGTGGACTCTCCTCCTCTCTCTCCCTCCCATCGTGGACTCTCCTCCTCTCTCTCCCTCCCATCGTGGACTCTCCTCCTCTCTCTTCCTCCCATCGTGGACTCTCCTCCTTTCTCTCCCTCCCATCGTGGACTCTCCTCCTTTCTCTCCCTCCCATCGTGGACTCTCCTCCTTTCTGTTCCTCCCCTCGTGGACTCTCCTCCTCTCTCTCCCTCCCATCGTGGACTCTCCTCCTCTCTCTCCCTCCCATCGTGGACTCTCCTCCTCTCTCTTCCTCCCATCGTGGACTCTCCTCCTTTCTCTCCCTCCCATCGTGGACTCTCCTCCTTTCTCTCCCTCCCATCGTGGACTCTCCTCTTTTCTCGCCCTCCCATCGTGGACTCTCCTCCTTTCTCTTCCTCCCCTCGTGGACTCTCCTCCTCTCTCTCCCTCCCATCGTGGACTCTCTTCCTCCCCTCGTGGACTCTCCTCCTCTCTCTCCCTCCCATCGTGGACTCTCCTCCTCTCTCTCCCTCAACTCGTGGACTCTTTTCCTCTCTCTCCCTCCCATCGTGGACTCTCCTCCTCTCTCTCCCTCCCATCGTGGACTCTCCTCCTCTCTCTTCCTCCCATCGTGGACTCTCCTCCTTTCTCTTCCTCCCCTCGTGGACTCTCCTCCTCTCTCTCCCTCCCATCGTGGACTCTCTTCCTCCCCTCGTGGACTCTCCTCCTCTCTCTCCCTCCCATCGTGGACTCTCCTCCTCTCTCTCCCTCAACTCGTGGACTCTTTTCCTCTCTCTCCCTCCCATCGTGGACTCTCCTCCTCTCTCTCCCTCCCATCGTGGACTCTCCTCCTCTCTCTTCCTCCCATCGTGGACTCTCCTCCTTTCTCTTCCTCCCCTCGTGGACTCTCCTCCTCTCTCTCCCTCCCATCGTGGACTCTCTTCCTCCCCTCGTGGACTCTCCTCCTCTCTCTCCCTCCCATCGTGGACTCTCCTCCTCTCTCTCCCTCAACTCGTGGACTCTTTTCCTCTCTCTCCCTCCCATCGTGGACTCTCTTCCTCTCTCTTCCTCCCCTCGTGGACTCTCCTCCTCTCTCTCCCTCCCATCGTGGACTCTCCTCCTCTCTCTCCCTCCCATCGTGGACTCTCCTCCTCTCTCTCCCTCCCCTCGTGGACTCTCCTCCTCTCTCTCCCTCCCCTCGTGGACTCTCCTCTTCTCTCTTCCTCCCATCGTGGACTCTCCTCCTCTCTCTCCCTCCCATCGTGGACTCTCCTCCTCTCTCGCCCTCCCCTCCTCTCTCTCCCTCCCATCGTGGACTCTCCTCCTCTCTCGCCCTCCCCTCCTCTCTCGCCCTCCCATCGTGGACTCTCCTCCTCTCTCTTCCTCCCCTCGTGGACTCTCCTCCTTTCTCCCTCCCATCGTGGACTCTCCTCCTCTCTCTCCCTCCCATCGTGGACTCTCCTCCTTTCTCCCTCCCATCGTGGACTCTCCTCCTCTCTCTCCCTCCCATCGTGGACTCTCTTCCTCTCTCTCCCTCCCATCGTGGACTCTCTTCCTCTCTCTCCCTCCCATCGTGGACTCTCCTCCTCTCTCTCCCTCCCATCGTGGACTCTCCTCCTTTCTCTCCCTCCCATCGTGGACTCTCCTCCTCTCTCTTCCTCTCCTCGTGGACTCTCCTCCTTTCTCTCCCTCCCATCGTGGACTCTCCTCCTCTCTCGCCCTCCCCTCGTGGACTCTCCTCTTCTCTCGCCCTCCCCTCGTGGACTCTCCTCCTTTCTCTCCCTCCCCTCGTGGACTCTCCTCCTCTCTCTCCCTCCCCTCGTGGACTCTCCTCCTCTCTCGCCCTCCCCTCGTGGACTCTCCTCCTTTCTCTCCCTCCCCTCGTGGACTCTCCTCCTTTCTCTCCCTCCCCTCGTGGACTCTCCTCCTCTCTCTCCCTCCCCTCGTGGACTCTCCTCCTTTCTCTCCCTCCCATCGTGGACTCTCCTCCTTTCTCTCCCTCCCATCGTGGACTCTCCTCCTTTCTCTCCCTCCCATCGTGGACTCTCCTCCTTTCTCTCCCTCCCATCGTGGACTCCCCTCCTTTCTCTCCCTCCCATCGTGGACTCTCCTCCTCTCTCTTCCTCTCCTCGTGGACTCTCCTCCTCTCTCTTCCTCTCCTCGTGGACTCTCCTCCTTTCTCTCCCTCCCATCGTGGACTCTCCTCCTTTCTCTCCCTCCCATCGTGGACTCTCCTCCTTTCTCTCCCTCCCATCGTGGACTCTCCTCCTCTCTCTTCCTCTCCTCGTGGACTCTCCTCCTCTCTCTCCCTCCCCTCGTGGACTCTCCTCCTCTCTCGCCCTCCCCTCGTGGACTCTCCTCTTCTCTCGCCCTCCCATCGTGGACTCTCCTCCTCTCTCACCCTCCCAGTCTCTGGCCCCTCACCGCCTGGCTCTTGTTGTTTGCTGATACCAGGCCTGGCTGGATCCTGGGCCCTTTCTGCCGTGTGTGGGGATGCGGATGGGGGGAGGGAGGTTTTTTTTTGGGAGGTTTTGATGGAGGGGCTGCTGAGGATGGCGGTGACCGCGGGGGGGCCTGTTGATAAACTGCCTTGTCACAGGGCTTTACTTTTTCTCTCTTGCAGTTCTGAAGGGGAACAAGCTGAGTCTGCCGGCGTAGGACCTCCCCGCAGAGACAGCACCAGGAACGTCTAAGCCCCCAAGGTCTCGGTGCAGCTGTCCTGGCCGATGTCTGGGGGGTGCGGAGGGCAGGGAGACGTCTCCAAGTGATTGTGGAGGTCAAACCCCCTCGACCAGACGCTTCCCAGGATGGCGCCTTCTTCTGGAACTTTCTTTGTCTTTTGTGTCATGGCTTTGGGGGAGGGAGAGAGAGAGAGAGGGAGGGCACGGGAGCTGGTGGATTGTTCGAGGCCAGGGTGAAAGGTTGCAAAGTGTTCCCTGACCCTGGGAGGACTCACACTCCAATCCCAGTCTTCTTTCAATCTGTCTTTTGATGACCACCTTTCCCCCTCCCCTTCTCTCTCCCCCCTCCTCCCTCTCTGCACTCTTTCTCTCCTTCCCCCTTCTCTCTCCCCTCCTCCCTCTCTGCACTCTTTCTCTCCTTCCCCCCTCTCTCTCCTTCCCCCTTCTCTCTCCCCTCCCCCCTTCTCTCTCCCCTCCTCCCTCTCTGCACTCTTTCTCTCTCTCCTTCCCCCTCTCTGCACTCTCTCTCTCTCCCCGTCTTCTTCCTCTCTCTGTACTCTCTCCCTCCCTCTTCCCCGCTCCACTTTCCCTGTCTCCTTCCCTCTCTCCACTCCCTTTCCTTCCTTCTCTCTGCATTCTCTCTCTCCCTTCCTTCCTTCCCTCTCTCCCTTCCTCTCTCCTTTCCTCTCCCTCCCTCTCTCCTTTCCTCTCCCTCCCTCTCTCCTTTCCTCTCCCTCCCTCTCTCCTTTCCTCTCCCTCCCTCTCTCCTTTCCTCTCCCTCCCTCTCTCCTTTCCTCTCCCTCCTTCCCTATCTCTCTCCTTCCCTCTCTCTCCCTCCCTCTCCTCCCAACCTCTCTCTCTCTCTCTCCCCCCTCTCTTTCCCTCCCTCTCTCTGCACTCTCTCTCCTTCCCCTCTCTGCACTCTCTCCCTCTCCTGCCCCGTTTCTCTCTGCCCCAGCAATGCTCTCCTTCACCTCCCGTGTCCTGTGCTCTCTCCACCATCGGGTCTCTTTCCCCCCTCCCCCACCCCCACCCCTACCCCTTCCCTCCCACCCCACCCCTACCCTCCCACCCCACCCCTACCCCTTCCCTCCCACCCCACCCCTACCCTCCCACCCCTACCCCTTCCCTCTCCCACCCCTACCCTCTCCCACCCCTACCCCTCCCCACCCCTCCTACCCCTCACCTACCCCTCCCCTCCCCACCCCTCCCCACCACTCCTCTCCCCTCCCCTCCCCACCCCTCCCCTCCCACCCCTCCCCTCCCCACCCCTCCTCTCCCCACCCCTCCTCTCCCCCACCCCTCCTCTCCCCACCACTCCTCTCCCCACCACTCCTCTCCCCACCCCTCCCCACCACTCCTCTCCCCACCCCTCCCCACCACTCCTCTCCTCTCCCCACCCCTCCCCACCACTCCTCTCCTCTCCCCACCCCTCCTCTCCTCTCCCCACCCCACCCCTCCCCTCCTCTCCTCTCCCCACCCCTCCTCTCCTCTCCCCACCCCACCCCTCCCCTCCTCTCCCCACCCCTCCCCACCCCTCCCCTCCCCACCACTCCCCTCCCCACCACTCCCCACCCCTCCCCACCACTCCTCTCCCCACCCCTCACCACCACTCCTCTCCCCACCCCTCCCCACCACTCCTCTCCCCACCCCTCCCCACCACTCCTCTCCTCACCCCTCCCCACCACTCCTCTCCTCTCCCCACCCCTCCCCACCACTCCTCTCCTCTCCCCACCCCTCCTCTCCTCTCCCCACCCCACCCCTCCCCTCCCCTCCTCTCCTCTCCCCACCCCACCCCACCCCACCCGAAGCTACTCCTGCAGGGTTCCTTGAATTCCTCAGGTTATGTCGTTCCTCAGTGACCCGGCCCTGTCCCTTCCCTCTCGTGCCCGGGATTCTGCTCGGCTGTCTCCCCCGCTCTCTGTGTCTCTGAGTTATTGGCCGTTCCCGCTCTGTGTGGGGAGGGGCAGCGAACGGCCGGCTCTGACTCGGCTGACAGTGCCCCCTCACTGGGTGGCTCCACGTGAAGTAAGGGGGTCCTTGGGAGGAGGGTGAGAGGGAGGGGGGCGTCTGTGAAGTCACGCCTTTCACGCCAAGGCTCAGTTTAATTCCCCCCACCCCCCCCCCCCCCCCAACCAATGACACTGATTTATCGCCCTTTCACAGTGAGACTGAGGGTCCACCTCCCTCCCCTCCGCTTCCGTGTGTCACTCAGTTTCACCTCGGCGGCGTCGGGGAGGGTGGGGAGTGATAGGTAGGGGGTCGATCAATGGGCCAGATTCCTCCCCTGCCGCTTTTTATTTTCTGAATGAAGTTTTGGGGAAATGTCTTTCTGATTTGCCAGTGGGTTCGGGTTTTTTTTTGTATATAACAGTTAATTTGTAGTTTCAGTTTGTCCCAAATGTCAATAAAATTTGAGGATTTAATCGTAACTTTGTCATTCGGTGCAGTTCTTAATGTCAGGCTTCTCACTGCCGATTTACTTCCCCCCCGGTGGGACCGAGGGTCCGGTCTGTACTGAGACTGATTTACCCCCTGGTGTCTGTGTCTGGTGTGGGGGGGTATCTGTACGTCTGTCTGTGTGTGTGTGTCTGGTGTGTGGGTATATCTGTACGTCTGTCTGTGTCTGGTGTGTGGGTATATCTGTACGTCTGTGTGTGTGTGTGTCTGGTGTGTGGGTATATCTGTACGTCTGTCTGTCTGTGTCTGGTGTGTGGGTATATCTGTACGTCTGTCTGTGTATGTGTCTGGTGTGTGAGTATATCTGTACATCTGTCTGTGTATGTGTCTGGTGTGGGGGGTATCTGTACGTCTGTCTGTGTCTGGTGTGTGGGTATATCTGTACGTCTGTCTGTCTGTGTCTGGTGTGTGAGTATATCTGTACGTCTGTCTGTCTGTGTCTGGTGTGTGAGTATATCTGTACGTCTGTCTGTCTGTGTCTGGTGTGTGGGTATATCTGTACGTCTGTCTGTCTGTGTCTGGTGTGTGGGTATATCTGTACGTGTGTGTGTGTGTGTGTCTGGTGTGTGAGTATATCTGTACGTCTGTCTGTGTCTGGTGTGTGAGTATATCTGTACGTCTGTCTGTCTGTGTCTGGTGTGTGGGTATATCTGTACGTGTGTGTGTGTGTGTGTCTGGTGTGTGAGTATATCTGTACGTCTGTCTGTGTCTGGTGTGTGAGTATATCTGTACGTCTGTCTGTCTGTGTCTGGTGTGTGTGTCTGGTGTGTGAGTATATCTGTACGTCTGTCTGTCTGTGTCTGGTGTGTGGGTATATCTGTATGTCTGTCTGTCTGTGTCTGGTGTGTGGGTATATCTGTCTGTCTGTGTATGTGTCTGGTGTGTGGGGGTGTCTGTACGTCTGTGTGTGTCTGGTGTGTGAGTATATCTGTATGTCTGTCTGTCTGTGTATGTGTCTGGTGTGTGGGGGTGTCTGTACGTCTGTGTGTGTGTGTCTGGTGTGTGAGTATATCTGTACGTCTGTCTGTCTGTGTATGTGTCTGGTGTGTGGGGGTATCTGTACGTCTGTGTGTGTATGTGTCTGGTGTGTGGGTATATCTGTACGTCTGTCTGTCTGTGTATGTGTCTGGTGTGTGGGGGTATCTGTACGTCTGTCTGTGTATGTGTCTGGTGTGTGGGGGTATCTGTACGTCTGTCTGTGTATGTGTCTGGTGTGTGGGTATATCTGTACGTCTGTCTGTGTATGTGTCTGGTGTGTGGGGGTATCTGTACGTCTGTCTGTGTCTGGTGTGGGGGAGTATCTGTACATCTGTCTGTGTATGTGTCTGGTGTGGGGGGGTATCTGTACGTCTGTCTGTGTCTGGTGTGTGGGTATATCTGTACGTCTGTCTATGTATGTGTCTGGTGTGGGGGAGTATCTGTACGTCTGTCTGTGTCTGGTGTGTGGGTATATCTGTACGTCTGTCTGTGTCTGGTGTGTGGGTATATCTGTACGTGTGTGTGTGTGTCTGGTGTGTGAGTATATATGTACGTCTGTCTGTCTGTGTCTGGTGTGTGTGTCTGGTGTGTGAGTATATCTGTACGTCTGTCTGTCTGTGTCTGGTGTGTGGGTATATCTGTACGTGTGTGTGTCTGGTGTGTGAGTATATATGTACGTCTGTCTGTCTGTGTCTGGTGTGTGTGTCTGGTGTGTGAGTATATCTGTACGTCTGTCTGTCTGTGTCTGGTGTGTGGGTATATCTGTACGTGTGTGTGTGTCTGGTGTGTGAGTATATCTGTACGTCTGTCTGTCTGTGTCTGGTGTGTGTGTCTGGTGTGTGAGTATATCTGTACGTCTGTCTGTCTGTGTCTGGTGTGTGAGTATATCTGTACGTCTGTCTGTGTCTGGTGTGTGTGTCTGGTGTGTGAGTATATCTGTACGTCTGTCTGTCTGTGTCTGGTGTGTGGGTATATCTGTATGTCTGTCTGTCTGTGTGTCTGGTGTGTGGGGGTATCTGTACGTCTGTGTGTGTATGTGTCTGTGTGTGGGTATATCTGTACGTCTGTCTGTGTATGTGTCTGGTGTGTGTGTATGTGTCTGGTGTGTGAGTATATCTGTACGTCTGTCTGTCTGTGTATGTGTCTGGTGTGTGGGGGTATCTGTACGTCTGTCTGTGTATGTGTCTGGTGTGTGGGGGTATCTGTACATCTGTCTGTGTATGTGTCTGGTGTGTGGGGGTATCTGTACATCTGTCTGTGTATGTGTCTGGTGTGGGGGGGTATCTGTACGTCTGTCTGTGTCTGGTGTGTGGGTATATCTGTACGTCTGTCTATGTGTCTGGTGTGTGGGGGTATCTGTACATCTGTCTGTGTATGTGTCTGGTGTGGGGGGTATCTGTACGTCTGTCTGTGTCTGGTGTGTGGGTATATCTGTGCGTCTGTCTATGTATGTGTCTGGTGTGGGGGAGTATCTGTACGTCTGTCTGTGTCTGGTGTGTGGGAGTATCTGTACGTCTGTCTATGTATGTGTCTGGTGTGGGGGAGTATCTGTACGTCTGTCTATGTATGTGTCTGGTGTGTGGGTATATCTGTACGTCTGTCTATGTATGTGTCTGGTGTGTGGGTATATCTGTACGTCTGTCTGTCTGTGTATGTGTCTGGTGTGTGGGGGTATCTGTACGTCTGTCTATGTATGTGTCTGGTGTGTGGGTATATCTGTACGTCTGTCTATGTGTCTGGTGTGTGGGGTATCTGTACATCTGTCTGTGTATGTGTCTGGTGTGTGGGGGTATCTGTACATCTGTCTGTGTATGTGTCTGGTGTGGGGGGGTATCTGTACGTCTGTCTGTGTCTGGTGTGTGGGTATATCTGTACGTCTGTCTATGTATGTGTCTGGTGTGGGGGAGTATCTGTACGTCTGTCTGTGTCTGGGTATATCTGTACGTCTGTCTGTGTATGTGTCTGGTGTGGGGGGGTATCTGTACGTCTGTCTGTGTATGTGTCTGGTGTGGGGGAGTATCTGTACATCTGTCTGTGTATGTGTCTGGTGGGTGGGGGTATATCTGTACGTCTGTCTGTGTCTGGTCTGCGGGCACACGAAGACCATTGAGGATGCCCCATGCTTGAGGTCTGGAGACCCACTTCTCCCCCTCTCCCCCACGCAGTCACATCAGCTCCAGGTTGAGGGAAACCCCCTTCCTCAGGACCAAAACATTCAAAAATACCCGGGTGAATTGTGCTCCGAGCCCTGTCAGGCAATGGGAACAAATCCGGGGAGATCACCCGGCTGTACTCGATGAAAGGCACTTGTATTCTTTCCAATGCGGTCACTGCCCACTTGCAGGAACTGATCCGGTTTCATTCGGAAGGCGGAGAGAGAGAGAGTCAGCAGCCAGGATCATGCTGCAGAGGCTCGCTACACCCTGGGGAAAAATCCCCAGACTATTCCCACCCTGACACCGTTTAATCCCCTGTGCTCTCCCGTCAGTGAAACTGGAATAATCCAGCGATCGGGACACTGTCCACTCCTTCCTGTTGTTGCACAGACCTCGAGCAGGTCCCCTCGACCGTCTGTGTGTCCGAGGGGCTGAGGGCCCGTCTGTGCGTCCGAGGGCCGGTCTGTGCGTCCGAGGGGCTGAGGGCCGGTCAGTGAAGCTGAGGTTCTCTAAGCCAGTCATGGTTCCGGTGACGGCACCTGACCCAAGCCGGCCCCAGCCCTTTCACCCTTTCCCGCGCCCGACACGACCCGTGGAATATAATCAAGTTTATTGAAGTGGTTGTGCCGCATCTTGGATGGAATGGCTCACAGCAGACCAGTACGGACTGTTTCCCGCCCTGACCTCCTGGCTCTTACTGTGTCCGACCCCAGCCCGAAAGCCGGACCCGGCACGTGTGGAGCCCAGGTCGGGGAGCCGTGCTCTAACCTGCACCCTGTCGAAAGACGGAGAACATATTAATCTCTCAATCCGCAGCACCAAAAAAAACCAAAACGCCGGAATTCCTGCTCATTAACACAATGCGGGGGAGCTGCCTGTGAGCAAATTGGTGATCGGGTTTCTGGCATCAATTCCCGTTCTCATTCTCCCTCCAGAGACCTCCTTCCTGAAACAAAGACGAGGGGCCACGGCAACACTGATATAAAGAAGGAGCCATTTCAACACTGGATGTAATGAGGGGGCCATTTCAACACTGGATATAAAGAAGGAGCAATTTCAACACTGGATATAAAGAAGGAGCAATTTCAACACTGGATATAAAGAAGGAGCCATTTCAACACTGGATATAAAGAAGGGGCCATTTCAACACTGGATATAAAGAAGGGCCATTTCAACACTGGATATAAAGAAGGGGCCATTTCAACACTGGATATAATGAGGGGGCCATTTCAACACTGGATATAATGAGGGGGCCATTTCAACACTGGATTTAAGAAGGGGCCATTTCAACACTGGATATAAAGAAGGAGCCATTTCAACACTGGATATAAAGACAGTGCCATTTCAACACTGGATATAAAGAAGGAGCCATTTCAACACTGGATTTAAGAAGGGGCCATTTCAACACCGGATATAAAGACAGTGCCATTTCAACACTAGATATAAAGAAGGAGCCATTTCAACACTGGATTTAAGAAGGGGCCATTTCAACACTGGATATAAAGAAGGTGCCATTTCAACACTGGATATAATGAGGGGGCCATTTCAACACTGGATATAAAGAAGGTGCCATTTCAACACTAGATATAAAGAAGCTGCCATTTTCAAACCTGGATATAATGAGGGGGCCATTTCAACACTGGATATAAAGAAGGTGCCATTTCAACACTGGATATAAAGACAGTGCCATTTCAACACTAGATATAAAGAAGGAGCCATTTCAACACTGGATTTAAGAAGGGGCCATTTCAACACTGGATATAAAGAAGGTGCCATTTCAACACTGGATATAATGAGGGGGCCATTTCAACACTGGATATAAAGAAGGTGCCATTTCAACACTAGATATAAAGAAGCTGCCATTTTCAAACCTGGATATAAAGACAGTGCCATTTCAACACTGGATATAAAGACGGTGCCATTTCAACACTGGATATAAAGAAGGTGCCATTTCAACACTGGATATAAAGAAGGTGCCATTTCAACACTGGATTTAAGAAGGTGCCATTTCAACACTGGATATGGAGAAAGGGCCATTTCAACACTGGATATAAAGAAGGTGCCATTCCAACACTGGATATAAAGAAGGTGCCATTCCAACACCGGATATAAAGAAGGAGCCATTTCAACACTGGATATAAAGAAGGTGCCATTTCAACACTGGATATAAAGAAGGGGCCATTTCAACACCGGATATAAAGGTGGTGCCATTTCAACACCGGATATAAAGAAGGAGCCATTTCAACACCGGATATAAAGAAGGAGCCATTTCAACACCGGATATAAAGAAGGAGCCATTTCAACACTGGATATAAAGAAGGAGCC
>NC_090415.1:353164-358164 GCF_036365525.1 Heterodontus francisci
TGTGTGCTAATATTTACAGGGGGTCTCCGGGAGTGGGTGTTAATATTTACAGTGGGGTCTCCGGAGTGTGTTAATATTTACAGTGGGGTCTCCTGGAGTGTGTTAATATTTACAGGGGGGTCTCCGGGAGTGTGTTAATATTTACAGGGGGGTCTCTGGAGGTGTGTTAATATTTACAGGGGGGTCTCCGGGAGTGTGTTAATATTTACAGGGGGGTCTCGGGAGTGTGTTAATATTTACAGGGGGGTCTCCGGGTGTGTGAATATTTACAGGGGGTGACTGGGAGTGTGTTAATATTTACAGGGGGTCTCCGGGAGTGTGTTAATAATTACAGGGGGTCACTGGGTGTGTGTTAATAATTACAGGGGGTCCCTGGGTGTGTTAATATTTACAAGGGGTCTCCGGGAGTGTGTGAATATTTACAGGGGTCCCTGGGTGTGTGTTAATATTTACAAGGGGTCCCCGGGAGTGTGTTAATATTTACAGGGGGTCCCGGGAGTGTGTTAATATTTACAGGGGGTCTCCGGGAGTGTGTTAATATTTACAGGGGGGTCTCCGGGAGTGTGTTAATATTTACAGGGGGTGACGGGAATGTGTTAATAATTACAGGGGGGTCCCTGGGTGTGTGTTAATATTTACAGGGGGGTCTCCGGGTGTGTTAATATTTACAGGGGGTGACCGGGAGTGTGTTAATATTTTACAGGGGATCTCCGGGTGTGTGTTAATATTTACAGGGGATCTCCGGGAGTGTGTTAATATTTACAGGGGATCTCCGGGTGTGTGTTAATGTTTACAGGGGGTCCCCGGGAATGTGTTAATATTTACAGGGGGTCGCCGGGAATGTGTTAATATTTACAGGGGTCTCCGGGAGTGTGTTAATATTTACAGGGGGGTCTCCGGGAGTGTGTTAATATTTACAGGGGGGTCTCCGGGTGTGTGTTAATATTTAAGGGGGTCTCCGGGAATGTGTTAATATTTAAGGGGGTCTCCGGGAATGTGTTAATATTTACAGGGTTCTCTGGGTGTGTGTTAATATTTACAGGGGGTCTCCGGGAATGTGTTAATATTTACAGGGGGGTCTCCGGGAGTGTGTTAATATACACAGGGGGTCTCCGGGAGTGTTAATATTTACAGGGGGGTCTCCGGGAGAGTGTTAATATTTACAGGAGGTCTCCGGGAGTGTGTTAATATTTGCAGGGGGTCTCCGGAGTGTGTTAATATTTACAGGGGGTCTCCGGGAATGTGTTAATATTTACAGGGGGATCTCCGGGTGTGTGTTAATATTTACAGGGGGTTCTCCGGGTGTGTGTTACTATTTAAGGGGGTTCCCCGGGAGTGTGTTAATATTTACAGGGGGGTCTCCGGGTGTGTGTTAATATTTACAGGAGGTCTCCGGGAGTGTGTTAATATTTGCAGGGGGTCTCCGGGAGTGTGTTAATATTTACAGGGGGTTCTCCGGGTGTGTGTTACTATTTAAGGGGGTTCCCCGGGAGTGTGTTAATATTTACAGGGGGGTCTCCGGGTGTGTGTTAATATTTACAGGGGGGTCTCCGGGAGTGTGTTAATATTTACAGGGGGGTCTCCGGGAGTGTGTTAATATTTACAGGGGGTCTCCGGGAATGTGTTAACATTTACAGGGGGTCTCCGGGAATGTGTTAATATTTACAGTGGGGGTCTCCAGGAGTGTTTTTAATATTTACAGGGGAGTCTCCGGGAGTGTGTTAATATTTACAGGGGGGTCTCCGGGAGTGTGTTAATATTTACAGGGGGTCCCGGGAGTGTGCTAATATTTACAGGGGGTCTCCGGGAGTGTGTTAATATTTACAGTGGGGTCTCCGGGAGTGTGTTAATATTTACAGTGGGGTCTCCGGGAGTGTGTTAATATTTACAGGGGGGTCTCCGGGAGTGTGTTAATATTTACAGGGGGGTCTCTGGAGGTGTGTTAATATTTACAGGGGGGTCTCCGGGAGTGTGTTAATATTTACAGGGGGGTCTCGGGGAGTGTGTTAATATTTACAGGGGGGTCCTCTGGGAGTGTGTTAATATTTACAGGGGGTCTCCGGCTATGTTGAAATATTTACAGGGGGTCTCAGGGAGTGTGTTAATATTTACAGGGGGTCTCCGGGGGTGTGTTAATATTTACATGGGGTCTCCGGGTGTGTTACTATTTACAGGGGGTCTCCGGGTGTGTGTTAATATTTACAGGGGGTCTCCGGGTGTGTGTTAATATTTACAGGGGGGTCTCCGGGTGTGTGTTAATATTCACAGGGGTGTCTCTGGAGGTGTGTTAATATTTACAGGGGGGTCTCCGGGAGTGTGTTAATATTTACAGGGGGCTCTCCGGGAGTGTGTTAATATTTACAGGGGGGTCTCCGGGAGTGTGTTAATATTTACAGGGGGTCTCCGGAGTGTGCTAATAATTACAGGGGGTCTCCGGGAGTGTGTTAATATTTACAGGGGGGTCTCCGGGAGTGTGTTAATATTTACAGGGGGGTCTCTGGGAGTGTTAATATTTACAGGGGGGGTCTCTGGAGGTGTGTTAATATTTACAGGGGGTCTCCGGTAGTCTGTTAATATTTACAGGGAGGTCTCCGGGAGTGTGTTAATATTTACAGGGGGGTCTCGGGGAGTGTGTTAATATTTACAGGGGGGTCACTGGGAGTGTGTTAATATTTACAGGGGGTCTCCGGGTATGTTGAAATATTTACAGGGGGTCTCCGGGGGTGTGTTAATATTTACAGGGGGTCTCCGGGTGTGTGTTAATATTTACAGGGGGTCTCCGAGTGTGTGTTAATATTTACAGGGGGTCTCCGGGTGTGTGTTAATATTTACAGTGGGGTCTCCGGGAGTGTGTTAATATTTACAGTGGGGTCTCCGGAGTGTGTTAATATTTACAGGGGTGTCTCTGGAGGGTGTGTTAATATTTACAGGGGGGTCTCCGGGAGTGTGTTAATATTTACAGGGGGGTCTCCGGGAGTGTGTTAATATTTACAGGGGGGTCTCAGGGAGTGTGTTAATATTTACAGGGGGGTCTCCGGAGTGTGTTAATATTTACAGGGGGGTCTCCGGGAGTGTGTTAATATTTACAGTGGGGTCTCGGGAGTGTGTTAATATTTACAGGGGGTCTCTGGAGTGTGTTAATATTACAGGGTGGTCCCCGGGTGTGTGTTAATATTTACAGGGGGGTCCCCGGGAGTGTGTTAATATTTACAGGGGATCCCCGGGAGTGTGTTAATATTTACAGGGGGGTCTCCGGGTGTGTGTTAATATTTACAGGGGGGTCCCCGGGAGTGTGTTAATATTTACAGGGAGTCTCCGGGAGTGTGTGAATATTTACAGGGGGGTCTCCGGGAGTGTGTTAATATTTACAGGGGGGTCTCCGGGAGTGTGTTAATATTTACAGGGGGGTCTCCGGGAGTGTGTTAATATTTACAGGGGGGTCTCCTGGGAGTGTGTTAATATTTACAGGGGGGTCTCCGGGAGTGTGTTAATATTTACAGGGGGGTCTCCGGGAGTGTGTTAATATTTACAGGGGGGTCTCCGGGAGTGTTAATATTTACAGGGGGGTCCCCGGGAGTGTGTTAATATTTACAGGGGGGTCCCCGGGAGTGTATTAATATTTACAGGGGGGTCTCCGGGAGTGTTAATATTTACAGGGGGGTCCCCGGGAGTGTGTGAATATTTACAGGGGGGTCTCTGGAGGTTGGTTCTTGTCTCTCACGTGGGTTGGATTGTTCGACTGTAATTGTTGTAATTTCACTGACTCTCTTCCAGTCCGAGAAGGCGACGTCGCAGTCGCTCCCGAACCCGCAGCCGCAGTCGGACCCGCTCCAGCCGATCCCGATCCCGTTCCCGTTCCCGCTCCAGGTCCCGCTCCAAGAATGCTGCCCGTGGTAAGGGCCAGTTCGGTCCAAACCCTCCCGATCCGTCTCCCGATCTCGTTCCCGCTCCAAGTCCCTGTCTAAGTCGCCCTCTCCCGTGAAGTCAGGCAGCAAGTCTCGCTCGCGGTCCAGGGAGCCGGAGAAGTCGAAGTCGAGGTCCCGTTCCCGGTCACGCTCGGTCTCACCCGAGATGCAGGCCTCGCCCGAGAGGCAGGGCTCGCCGGTCAAGAGGGGGCTCCCGCTCGCCCGTCAGGTCACCGCAGGTCGAGGCATCGCCGGAGCGGCCCGTGTCGCCCGAGGAGGAAGGCACCTGCTCCCGATCCCCGGCTAACTCGAAATCGCCGGGCAATTCCCGCTCTGCTTCGCCGGAAAGAAATTCCGAATGCCGGTCGCGGTCACCATCTCCGGCACCCATGACCACGGATGCAGAGTGACAGGGTCAGATAGCATTTGGAGACCGCTATCAGCCACGTGAGTACAGAACCTCGAGGCTTAGGGCCTGCGGAGTCACGTCAGCGGCCCCCTGTATACAGGGTGTGTCCCAGAGGGACAGTGGCTGTCTCCGGGAGTGTGTTAATATTTACAGGGGGGGTCTCAGGGAGTGTGTTAATATTTACAGGGGGGTCTCCGGGAGTGTGTTAATATTTACAGGGGGGTCTCAGGAGTGTGTTAATATTTACAGGGGGGTCTCAGGGAGTGTGTTAATATTTACAGGGGGGGTCTCAGGGAGTGTGTTAATATTTACAGGGGGGTCTCAGGGAGTGTGTTAATATTTACAGGGGGGTCTCAGGGAGTGTGTTAATATTTACAGGGGGGTCTCAGGGAGTGTGTTAATATTTACAGGGGGTCTCCGTGTGTGTGTTAATATTTACAAGGGGGGTCTCCGGGTGGTGTGTTAATATTTACAGGGGGTCTCCGGGAGTGTGTTAATATTACAGGGGGGGTCTCCGGGAGTGTGTTAATATTTACAGGGGGGTCTCAGGGAGTGTGTTAATATTTACAGGGGGGTCTCCGGGAGTGTGTTAATATTTACAGGGGGGTCTCCGGGAGTGTGTTAATATTTACAGGGGGGTCTCCGTGTGTGTGTTAATATTTACAAGGGGGTCTCCGGGTGTGTGT
>NC_090415.1:365664-425664 GCF_036365525.1 Heterodontus francisci
GATACAGGGCTATGGGGAGAGAGCCCGGCAGTGGGATTAGTTTTGTGATTGATACAGGGCTATGGGGAAGAGAGCGGGCAGTGGGATTAGTTTGGGGATTGATACAGCACTATGGGGAGAGAGCAGGGAAATGGAATTAGTTTGGGGATTGATCCAGGGCTATGGGGAGAGAGCAGGGCAGTGGGATTAGTTTGGGATTGATACAGGGCGAGGGGGGAGAGAGCAGGGCAGTGGGATTAGTTTGGGGATTGATCCAGGGCTATGGGGAGAGAGCAGGGCAGTGGGATTAGTTTGGGATTGATACAGGGCTATGGGGAGAGTGCGGGGCAGTGGGATTAGTTTGGGGATTGATACAGGGCTGTGGGGAGAGAGCGGGGCAGAGAGATTAGTTTGGGGATTGATACAGGGCTAAGGGGAGAGAGCGGGGCTGTGGGATTTGTTTGGGATTGATCCAGGGCTATGGGGAGAGTGCGGGGCAGTGGGATTAGTGCGGGGATTAATCCAGGGCTATGGGGAGAGAGCAGGGAAATGGAATTAGTTTGGGGATTGATACAAGGCTCTGGGGAGGGAGCGGGGCAGTTGGATCCGTTTGGCTTTGCTGGGGAAAGGAGCACGAGCTGAGGGGCCGAATAGAAACCTGTTCCTGTCACATGAACACCATCTCCTGCTGCTGATGTGCTGCCTTTTTGTCTGTTTTAGTCTGGATTGAGCCTTCCTCTGATGACAGACTGTTGGCTTGAAGTCCCTTGTGTTTTAAAACAGTCGCCAGCCCATCGTTGAGTGTCCCGGTTCAGCGGTGCTCTCTCTGCCGTGCGTGTAGCCATGTTTCCTGACCGTTCCTTTTCACGTTTCCAGTTATAATTCCAGTTCTCGTGGGAATTCCCTATGTCAACAGGTCACAGTGCAATTCCACACTCCCGCCTCAGGTGGTGCTCTGGTGCCTTGTCCTGCTGCCTCCCGACTCCTGGGTCGCCTCTATTAAATTTCCTCTTCGCCTTCTGCGGTGCCAGGTGATCAACCTTGGCTTCAGTCTCCTGCTGTTGTCTTGTAGAGGTGGGTGACAAACCCTCCCTTTTGGCCGCCAGCGGTTTCCCCTCTGCTAACCGCAGACGGAGAGAGGCGAGGCCGGAAGAGCAGCTGCTCGGAGGCACGTTGGAGCGGGCGGCAAGCGTCAGTGGGATTGCGCGGTGACTGGTACATCGGATGGGAGCTGCAGGGAGGCTGTGCACAGCAGCCTGCAGGAACCAAACGTGCGAGGGCAACAGGAACGGACGACCTGGTCTTTCTCCCCACCGCCTAAGGGCAGCTGCTACAACAACTCTCCTTTGTATAGCCCCTTTGATGTTGTAAAGTCTCCCGAGATGCCTCCCACGGGCGATTTAATAAAACGAATTAATAAAATGACCCCGTGCACCGTGAGGAGATGTTCAGGCCAGGCAAGCCAAAGCTCGGTCGAGGATGGAGGTTTTAAGGGAGTGCTTTTAAAGGGAGGGAGAGACGGCGGGGATTCCGGAGCTCAGCAGGTGGGGGGGCCCCAATGGCAGACTGACAGCAATCGGGGGATGCTCAAGAGGCAGGAATTGGAGGAGGTTACAGAGCTGGTGAGGGAGGGAGGGAGGGAAGGTGGGTGAGGAGGGGGGGGGGTTGCGGGCAGCTGGAGTTTGGGATGGGCTGAAGTTTACGGAGGACGGGAGACCAGCAGAGGGAGAGGGTCAGAATTGTCGGGAGGTAACCCCAAAGCTCGGTGTGCGGGTTTCAGCAGCCGATGAGCTGAGGCAGGGGTGGAGTCGGGCGATGGTGCGTAGGTGGGGATAGGTGGTCTCGGTGATGGGGAGAAAATGGGGTCAACAGCTCGGGCGGAATTCAACCTGGAGCAGTGCGAGGTGATGCATTTGGGGAGGTCAAACAAGGCAAAGGAATGCCCGATTAATGGGAAAATACTGAGAAGTGTAGAGGAAGTGAGGGACCTTGGAGTGAATGTCCACAGATCCCTGAAGGTAGCAGGACAGGTCGATAAGGTGGTTAAGAAGGCAGATGGAATCCTTTCCTTTATTAGCCGAGGTATAGAATACAAGAGCAGGGAGGTTATGCTGGAACTGTATAACTCATTGGCTAGGCCACACCTTGAGTACTGTGTGCAGTTCTGGTCACCTCATTACAGAAAGGATGTAATTGTACGAGAGAGGGTACAGAGGAGATTTACGAGGATGTTGCCGGGACTAGAAAAATGCAGCAATGAGGAAAGATTGGATAGGCTGGGGTTGTTCTCCTTGGAACAGAGAAGGCTGAGGGGAGAGTCTGATTGAAATGTACAACATTTTGAGGGTCCTGGATAGAGTGGAGGTGAAGGGTCTATTCACCTTAGCAGAGGGGTCAGTGACGAGGGGGCATAGATTTAAAGTGATTGGTAGAAAAATGAGGGGAGATGAGGAAAAGCCATTTTCACCCAGAGGGTGGTGGGGGTCTGGAACTCACTGCCTGGAGGGATAGTTGAGGCAGAGGCCCTCAAATCATTCAAAGGGAGTCTGGATATGCACCTCAGGTGCTGTAGCCTGCAGGGCTGTGGACCAAATGCTGGAAGGTTGGATTGGAATGGGTGGATCGTTTTTCGACCAGCACAGACACGCTGGGCCGAGTGGCCTCTTTCTGTGCCTTAAACTTTCTGTGATTCTAAGACCCCACTGCCACCCCCAAATTACATTGAGTAGATTACATCCTGTGTTGAGATGGCACCGGGAGTCGGCACCGAAGGCTGAAAAGCACAGTCCAGGGCTGCATTCTGTTGTCCGGTCACACTCTGCACTCTGCTACAGCCACTCTCTCCTCTGGTTGGAGTCGCACCCAGCGCAAAGGAAGGTGGTTGCGGTTGTTGGAGGTCAATCATCTCAGCTCCAGGGCGTCACTGCAGGAGTTCCTCAGGGTCGTGTCCTAGGCCCAACCATCTTCAGCTGCTTCATCAATGACCTTCCTTCAATCGTAAGGTCAGAAGTGGGGATGTTCGCTGATGATTGCACAATGTTCAGCACCATTTGCAACTCCAGATACTGAAGCAGTCCGCGTAGAAATGCAGCAAGACCTGGACAATATCCAGGCTTGGGCTGATAAGTGGCAAATAACATTCGCGCCACACAAGTGCCAGGCAATGGTCATCTCCAACAAGAGAGAATCTAACCAACTCCCCTCGACATTCAAAGGCATTACCATCACTAAATTCCCTCACTATCAACATCCTAGGGGCTACCATTAACCAGAAACTGAACTGGAGTAGCCATATAAATACCGTGGCTACAAGCGCAGGTCAGAGGCTGGGAATCCTGAGGTGAGTAACTCCCCTCCTGACTCCCCAAAGCCTGTCCACCATCTACAAGGCACAAGTCAGGAGTGTGATGGAATACTCTCCACTTGCCCGGATGGGTGCAGCTCCAACAACACTCAAGAAGCTCGACACCATCCAGGACAAAGCAGCCCGCTTGATTGGCACCCCATCCACAAACATTCACTCCCTCCAGCACCGACGCACAGTGGCAGCAGTGTGTACCATCTACAAGATGCACTGCAGCAACGCACCGAGACTCCTTTCAAATCCCTTTTTCATTGTAATGTCCAACTGAGCAGATAGTGGTTGGCTCGTGTTGCAGCTGTGTTTGGTGCGTAAATCATGCAACGGTTAAAGCCGTTCGATCCGCTGAGTTCGTGCCCGCTCTCTGCGAGAACAACTCACCAAGCCCCCTCCCTTGCCTTTTCCCCATAGCCCCGCAAACCTTTTTTCTTCAGATAAGCTATGATTAAATCTGCCTCCAGCACACTCTCAGGCTGTGCATTGTCGATAATTTGCCATTGAATGATGTTGAATTAGGTCTGTCAGCTGTGCCTCAGGTGGTAGCATTCTTGCCCCCGCGTCAATTCTCACTCCGGGACTGAAGCACAAAAATTAAGGCCGACGTGCCAGTGCTGCACTGCCAGAGTTTTGGGATGTTCTGAGGTGGGGAAAGGTGCTCGCAGAATGCAAGACTGTCATTAGTCACTGCCGCGTTGCAGAGAAATGCTAATCTCTGGACAGCAGGCGTCCACAAACAGCAATGAGACAAATGACGCAGAGGGTGTGCCGCCCGACTCCACCCCCTGCCTCAGCCCAGCTGGTCAGAGAGTTATACAGCGCAGGAACAGGCCCTTCAGCCCATCGTGTCTGTGCCGGCCACCAAGCACCTAACTATTCTAGTCCCATTTTCCAGCACCTTGCCTGTAGCCTTGTATGTTATGGCATTTCAAGTGCTCATCTAAATACTTCTGAAATGTTGTGAGGGTTCCTGCCTCTACCACCCCTTCAGGCAGTGTGTTCCAGATTCCAACCACCCTCTGGGTGAAAATTGTTTTCCTCAAATTCCCTCTAAACCTCTTGCCCCTTACCTTAAATCCAAGCCCCCTGGGTAATTACCCCTCCGCTAAGGGAAAAAGTTTCTTCCTATCTACCCTATCATTGCCCCTCATAATTTTGTATACCTCAATCAGGTCACCCCTCAGCCTTCTCTGCTCTAAGGAAAACAACCCTAGCCTTTCCAGTCTCTCTTCATAGCTGAAATGCTCCAGCCCAGGCAACATCCTGGAATATCTCCTCTGCACCCTCTCCAGTGCAATCACATCCTTCCTATAGTGTGGTGCCCAGAACTGTACACAGTACTCCAGCTGTGGCCTAACTAGTGTTTTATACAGCTCCATCATAACCTCCCTGCTCTTATATTCTATGCCTTGGCTAATAAAGTCAAGTATCCCATATGCCTTCCTAACCACCTTATCTACCTGTGCAGCTGCCTTCAGTGATCTATGGACAAGTACACCAAGGTCCCTCTGACCCTCTGTACTTCCTAGGGTCCTACCATCCATTGTATATTCCCTTGCCTTGTTAGTCCTCCCAAAATGCATCACCTCACACTTCTCAGGATTAAATCCCATTTGCCACAGCTCTGCCCATTTTACCAGCCCATCTCTATCATCCTGTAATCTAAGGCTTTCCTCCTCACTGTTCACCACACCGCCAGTTTCGAACTTACTCATCACACCTCCTCTATTCATGTCTAAATCATTAATGGTTGTTGTGAAAGGTGCTATACCAATGCAGGTGTGTGGAAAATGATGAATCGGGTGCAATCGCTCTGCCTGGGGAGGGGAGGGTCTGGTTGTCACGGCTGGAGCCGCAGACAGGGGCAGGAATGCGGGGTGGAGGGGAAGCCCGGGCCGGGGCGGGGCCGATGGCGGCCGCTTTACCCAGGCGGCCCCGCGCCCCAGAAAGCTCCCGATCAGCGGCAGCGGCGGGCGCCGGCGCATGCGCGGCGGGGGGGGGGGCGGAGCCGGCGCGGCGCGGGGGATTGTGGGCCGGCTGGCGGACTGAGCTGGCGCGCGGGGCCCGGGCGACCGTTACTGAGGCGGGAATCGGTGCGGGTGGGGGAGGGGGCGGAGGAGGTGGAGGGTCAGAGGTCAGACTGAGGGGAGGAGACAGCGACGACGACAACAACAACAACAACGCTTCCATGGCAACCGGGAGTCCCTGGGATGGCTGCTACCCATGACAACCCATTGTGAGTATTATGGGCTGTGGGGGAGGCAGGGGGAGGCAGCGGTGTCAGCATTTCCAGAGGGAGGGCACAGCAGCGTATGGTACCGGGATCGCCCTCGCCCGGTGTCGGGTAACGGAACGCCGGGATTGCCCGGGATCGCCCTTGCCTGGCGGCGGGTACTGGATCACCCGGGATCGCCCTCACCCAGCGGCGGGTACTGGAACGTCAGGATCGCCCTCGCCCGGCAGCGGGTACCAGAACGCCCGGGATCGCCCTCGCCCGGCAGCGGGTACTGGAACGTCGGGATCGCCCTCGCCCGGCGACAGGTACCGGATCGCCCAGGATCGCCCTCGCCCGGCGGCGGGTACCGGAACGCCCGGGATCGTCCCCTCCCAGCTGCGGGTCCTGGATCGCCCGGGATCGTCCCCGCCCGGCAGCGGGTACCGGATCGCCCGGGATCGTCCCCGCCCGGCAGCGGGTACCGGATCGCCCGGGATCGTCCCCGCCCGGCAGCGGGTACCGGATCGCCCGGGATCGTCCCCTCCCAGCTGCGGGTACCGGATCGCCCGGGATCGTCCCCGCCCGGCAGCGGGTACCGGATCGCCCGGGATCGTCCCCGCCCGGCAGCGGGTACCGGATCGCCCGGGATCGTCCCCTCCCAGCTGCGGGTACCGGATCGCCCGGGATCGTCCCCGCCCGGCAGCGGGTACCGGATCGCCCGGGATCGTCCCCGCCCGGCAGCGGGTACCGGATCGCCCGGGATCGTCCCCTCCCAGCTGCGGGTACCGGATCGCCCGGGATCGTCCCCGCCCGGCAGCGGGTACCGGATCGCCCGGGATCGTCCCCGCCCGGTAGCGGGTACCGGATCGCCCGGGATCGTCCCCGCCCGGCAGCGGGTACCGGATCGCCCGGGATCGTCCCCGCCCGGTAGCGGGTACCGGATCGCCCGGGATCGTCCCCGCCCGGTAGCGGGTGCCCCCGCCCCACCAACCTTCCCGGAAATGGGTGCGGGATCTTTCCCCAACCCAGAATCAGCGCGCTCGCCCCACCTCACCTCACCTCACCTCACCTCACATCTGGCCAACTCATCGCCGTCGATTCCGGCCACAGGTAGACGAGGGACAACCCCGGCAGACACCAGTCGTGAAATGAGATCACACTGCAAATGGAGCCGATGCTGGCGTGCAAACACCTATCCTCTCTCAATCCCTCTCTCAGTCCTGGCTTCTAGCGAGTTCTCTGGTGGGATGGTAGCATGTGGGATTGTGTTGCACTAAGGGGAGCGATGGCACGGTCGCTAAATTTGCAGATGACACAAAGATGGGCAGGAAAGTAGGTTGCGAAGAGGACATAAGGAGGTTGCAGACCGACATGGATAGGTTGAGTGAGTGGGCAAAAATCTGGCAGGTGGGGTATAATGTGCGAAAATGTGAAGTTGTTCACTTTGGCAGGAAGAACAAAAAAGCAGAGTATTACTTAAACGGAGAACGACTGCAGAACCCCGAGGTGCAGAGGGATCCAGGTGTTCTGGTGCAGGAGTCACAAAATGTTAGTTCGCAGGTACAGGAAGTCATAAAGGCGGCTAATGGAATGCAATCCTTTATTACGAGAGGAATCGAAAATAAAAGTAAGGGTGTCATGCTTCAGTTATGCAGGGCCATTGGTGAGACCACATCTGGAATACTGTGTGCAGTTTTGGTCTCCTTCTTTAAGGAAGGTTGTGAATGCGTTGGAGGCGGTTCAGAGGAGGTTTACTAGATTGATACCTGGAATGAGCGGGTTGTCTTATGGGGAAAGGTTGGACAGACTGGGCTTGTTTTCACTGGAGTTTTGAAGAGCGATGGGGAGACTTGATTGAAGTTTATAAGATCCTGAACGGTCTTGACAAGGTGGATGTGGAGAGGATGTTTCCTCTTGTGGGTGAGTCCAGAACTAGGGGGCACTGTTTTAAAATTAGGTGTCGCCCTTTTAGGACAGAGATGAGGAGAAATGTTTCTTTGGGATTCTCTGCCTCAAAAGGTGGCGGAGGGGGGGTCATTGAGTATTTGTAAGGCGGAGGGAGATAGATACTTGTTAGGGGAGGGAATCAAAGGTTATCTGGGGTAGATGAGAGCGTGGAATTTGAAACACAAATAGATCATTCATGATCTTTTTGAGTAGCATGAGGGGCTGAATGGCCTTCGCTTGCTCCTAATTCGTGCGTTCATATATTCCTTACTGGTGGAGGGCTTCTTGCCCTCTCACTTCTTATTTCCCTGTCACTAACACCCCATCTTTTTTCACTTTCCCATTTTCTATCTCTTCTGAAGGCATTGTTATGGAAGGACTTTCCTTGTGAAAAGGGTTTACGAGTAAGCTCATAGTCGTCTGCCATGGCTGCAGCTTCTCTCACCACTCTGCAGCTGGGTTTGCAGCCCCCCCTCAAACTCAAACTACTCTCCATTCTCAAGTGAATCTCCCTTTCCTTTCGAAGATCAAACTTACTGTCCTGTTTGTCCCTCTGCAATTTGCAGTTGCTGTTTTCCAAAAGCATCCGCATCTCTTTTTGCAACCGAATTTGAGCCAGGGCGAACGATTCGGACCTTTTCAGAGCCCATGCTTTCTTCTTCTGCGAAAGGGCTCGGTTGAAAATAGTGAGCGAAACCGGTCGCTGCTTCAGGTGTCTTTTCCATTTGCGTCAACGAGGCAAGTACCTGGGCAGCTGAGGTTTTAATTCTTAAATAATTAATCGTTTCAATTTGTTGGGGGCTATTTCTCCCTGTTCCACAAACTCTTCAGAAATAAATGTGGCAAACTATTCTGTTTCCCAGCAGCGAGGAGAAGGGAGGAGGAATACAGGAATGTTCAATTTTCCAACGTTTCGGACGTCAATTTTCTTCCCGGGAATGTGTTAGTTTACAGGGGGGTCTCCGGGAGTGTGTTAATATTTACAGGGGGTCTCCGGGAGTGTGTTAATATTTACAGGGGGTCTCCGGGAGTGTGTTAATATTTACAGGGGGTCTCTGGGAGTGTGTTAATATTTACAGGGGGTCTCCGGGAGTGTGTTAATATTTACAGTGGGGTCTCCGGGAGTGTGTTAATATTTACAGGGGGTCCCCGGGAGTGTGTTAATATTTACAGGGGGTCCCCGGGGGTGTGTTAATATTTACAGTGGGGTCTCCGGGAGTGTGTTAATATTTACAGGGGTTCTCCGGGAGTGTGTTAATATTTACAGGGGGTCTCTGGGAGTGTGTTAATATTTACAGGGGGTCCCCGGGAGTGTGTTAATATTTACAGGGGGTCTCTGGGAGTGTGTTAATATTTACAGGGGGTCCCCGGGAGCGTGTTAATATTTACAGTGGGGTCTCCGGGAGTGTGTTAATATTTACAGGCGGTCTCTGGGAGTGTGTTAATATTTACAGGGGGTCTCCGGGAGTGTGTTAATATTTACAGGGGGTCTCCGGGAGTGTGTTAATATTTACAGTGGGGTCTCCGGGAGTGTGTTAATATTTACAGGGGGTCTCTGGGAGTGTGTTAATATTTACAGGGGGTCTCCGGGAGTGTGTTAATATTTACAGTGGGGTCTCCGGGAGTGTGTTAATATTTACAGGGGGTCCCCGGGAGTGTGTTAATATTTACAGGGGGTCCCCGGGGGTGTGTTAATATTTACAGTGGGGTCTCCGGGAGTGTGTTAATATTTACAGGGGTTCTCCGGGAGTGTGTTAATATTTACAGGGGGTCCCCGGGGGTGTGTTAATATTTACAGTGGGGTCTCCGGGAGTGTGTTAATATTTACAGGGGTTCTCCGGGAGTGTGTTAATATTTACAGGGGGTCTCTGGGAGTGTGTTAATATTTACAGGGGGTCCCCGGGAGTGTGTTAATATTTACAGGGGGTCTCCGGGAGTGTGTTAATATTTACAGTGGGGTCTCCGGGAGTGTGTTAATATTTACAGGCGGTCTCTGGGAGTGTGTTAATATTTACAGGGGGTCTCCGGGAGTGTGTTAATATTTACAGGGGGTCTCCGGGAGTGTGTTAATATTTACAGTGGGGTCTCCGGGAGTGTGTTAATATTTACAGGGGGTCTCTGGGAGTGTGTTAATATTTACAGGGGGTCTCCGGGAGTGTGTTAATATTTACAGTGGGGTCTCCGGGAGTGTGTTAATATTTACAGGGGAGCCCCGGGAGTGTGTTAATATTTACAGGGGATCCCCGGGAGTGTGTTAATATTTACAGGGGTCTCCGGGAATGTGTTAATATTTACAGGGGGTCCCCGGGTGTGTGTTAATATTTACAAGGGGGTCTCCGGGAGTATGTGAATATTTACAGGGGATCCCCGGGAGTGTGTTAATATTTACAGGGGATCCCCGGGAGTGTGTTAATATTTACAGGGGAGTCCCCGGGTGTGTGTTAATATTTACAGGGGGATCCCCGGGAGTGTGTTAATATTTACAGGGGGGTCTCCAGGAGTGTGTTAATATTTACAGGGGGACTCCGGGAGTGTGTTAATATTTACAGGGGGGTCTCCAGGAGTGTGTTAATATTTACAGGGGGTCTCCAGGAGTGAGTTAATATTTACAGGGGGACTCCGGGTGTGTGTTAATATTTACAGGGGGGTCTCCGGGAGCGTGTTAATATTTACAGGGAGGTCTCCAGGAATGTGTTAATATTTACAGGGGGTCCCTGGGGGTGTGTTAATATTTACAGTGGGGTCTCCGGGAGTGAGTTAATATTTACAGGGGGGTCTCCGGAAGTGTGTTAATATTTACAGGGGGTCTCTGGGAGTGTGTTAATATTTACAAGGGGGTCTCCGGGAGTGTGTTAATATTTACAGGGGAGCCCCGGGAGTGTGTTAATATTTACAGGGGATCCCCGGGAGTGTGTTAATATTTACAGGGGTCTCCGGGAATGTGTTAATATTTACAGGGGGTCCCCGGGTGTGTGTTAATATTTACAAGGGGGTCTCCGGGAGTATGTGAATATTTACAGGGGGTCCCCGGGAGTGTGTTAATATTTACAGGGGAGTCCCCGGGTGTGTGTTAATATTTACAGGGGGATCCCCGGGAGTGTGTTAATATTTACAGGGGGGTCTCCAGGAGTGTGTTAATATTTACAGGGGGACTCCGGGAGTGTGTTAATATTTACAGGGGGGTCTCCAGGAGTGTGTTAATATTTACAGGGGGACTCCGGGTGTGTGTTAATATTTACAGGGGGGTCTCCAGGAGTGTGTTAATATTTACAGGGGGTCCCCGGGAGTTTGTTAATATTTACAGGGGGATCTCCGGGAATGTGTTAATATTTACAGGGGGTCTCCAGGAGTGTGTTAATATTTACAGGGGGTCCCCAGGAGTTTGTTAATATTTACAGGGAGTCTCCGGGAATCTGTTAATATTTACAGTGGGGTCTCCGGGAGTGTGTTAATATTTACAGGGGGGTCTCCGGGAATGTGTTAATATTTACAGGGGGTCTCCGGGAATCTGTTAATATTTACAGTGGGGTCTCCGGGAGTGTGTTAATATTTACAGGGGGGTCTCCGGGAATGTGTTAATATTTACAGGGGGTCTCCGGGAATGTGTTCATATTTACAGGGGGTCTCCAGGAGTGTGTTAATATTTACAGGGGGTCCCCGGGAGTTTGTTAATATTTACAGGGGGTCTCCGGGAATGTGTTCAGATTTACAGGGGGTCTCCAGGAATGTGTTAATATTTACAGGGGGTCTCCGGGAGTGTGTTAATATTTACAGGGGGGTCTCCGGGAGTGTGTTAATATTTACAGGGGGGTCCCCGTGATTGTATTAATATTTACAGGGGGTGTCCGGGAATGTGTTAATATTCACAGGGGGTCTCCGGGAGTGTGTTTATATTTACAGGGGGGTCTCCGGGAATGTGTTAATATTTACAGGGGGTCCCCGGGAGTGTGTTGATATTTACAGGGGGTCTCCGGGAATATGTTAATATTTACAGGGGGTCTCCGGGTGTGTGTTAATATTTACAGGGGGTCCCCAGGAGTGTGTTAATATTTACAGTGGGTCTCCGGGAATGTGTTGATATTTTCAGGGGGTCTCCGGGAATGTGTTAATATTTACAGGGTTCTCTGGGTGTGTGTTAATATTTACAGGGGGTCTCCGGGAATGTGTTAATATTTTCAGGGGGTCTCCGGGTGTGTGTTAATATTTACAGGGGGTCCCCGGGTGTGTGTTAATATTTACAGAGCGTCCCCGGGAGTGTGTTAATATTTACAGGGGTCTCCGGGAATCTGTTAATATTTACAGGGGGGTCTCCGGGAGTGTGTTAATATTTACAGGGGGGTCTCCGGGAGTGTGTTCATATTTACAGGGAGTCCCCAGGAGTGTGTTAATATTTACAGGGGATCCCCGGGAGTTTGTTAATATTTACAGGGCTGTCTCCGGGAGTGTGTTAATATTTACAGGGGGTCTCTGGGAATATGTTAATATTTACAGGGGGGTCTCCGGGCATGTGTTAATATTTACAGGGGGTCTCAGGGTGTGTGTTAATATTTACAGGGGGTCTCCGTGTGTGTTAATATTTACAGTGGGTCCCCGGGAGTGTGTTAATATTTACAGGGGGGTCTCCGTGATTGTGTTAATATTTACAGGGGGTCTCCGGGTGTGTGTTAATATTTACAGGGGGTCCCCGGGAGTGTGTGAATATTTACAGGGGGAGTCCGGGAATGTGTTAATATTTACAGGGGGTCTCCGGGTGTGTGTTAATATTTACAGGGGGTCCCCGGGTGTGTGTTAATATTTACAGGGGGTCCCCAGGAGTGTGTTAATATTTACAGTGGGTCTCCGGGAATGTGTTGATATTTTCAGGGGGTCTCCGGGAATGTGTTAATATTTACAGGGTTCTCTGGGTGTGTGTTAATATTTACAGGGGGTCTCCGGGAATGTGTTAATATTTTCAGGGGGTCTCCGGGTGTGTGTTAATATTTACAGGGGGTCCCCGGGTGTGTGTTAATATTTACAGAGCGTCCCCGGGAGTGTGTTAATATTTACAGGGGTCTCCGGGAATCTGTTAATATTTACAGGGGGGTCTCCGGGAGTGTGTTAATATTTACAGGGGGGTCTCCGGGAGTGTGTTCATATTTACAGGGAGTCCCCAGGAGTGTGTTAATATTTACAGGGGATCCCCGGGAGTTTGTTAATATTTACAGGGCTGTCTCCGGGAGTGTGTTAATATTTACAGGGGGTCTCTGGGAATATGTTAATATTTACAGGGGGGTCTCCGGGCATGTGTTAATATTTACAGGGGGTCTCAGGGTGTGTGTTAATATTTACAGGGGGTCTCCGTGTGTGTTAATATTTACAGTGGGTCCCCGGGAGTGTGTTAATATTTACAGGGGGGTCTCCGTGATTGTGTTAATATTTACAGGGGGTCTCCGGGTGTGTGTTAATATTTACAGGGGGTCCCCGGGAGTGTGTGAATATTTACAGGGGGAGTCCGGGAATGTGTTAATATTTACAGGGGGTCTCCGGGAATGTGTTAATATTTACAGGGGGTCTCCGGGAGTGTGTTAATATTTACAGGGGGATCTCCGGGAGTGTGTTAATATTTACAGGGGGATCCCCGGGAGTGTGTTAATATTTACAGGGGGTCTCCGGGAGTGTGTTAATATTTACAGGGGGGTCTCCAGGAGTGTGTTAATATTTACAGGGGGGGTCCCCGGGAGTGTGTTAATATTTACAGGGGGTGTCTCCGGGAGTGTGTTAATATTTACAGGGGGGACTCCGGGAGTGTGTTAATATTTACAGGGGGGTCTCCAGGAGTGTGTTAATATTTACAGGGGGACTCCGGGTGTGTGTTAATATTTACAGGGGGGTCTCCAGGAGTGTGTTAATATTTACAGGGGGTCCCCGGGAGTTTGTTAATATTTACAGGGAGTCTCCGGGAATCTGTTAATATTTACAGTGGGGTCTCCGGGAGTGTGTTAATATTTACAGGGGGGTCTCCGGGAATCTGTTAATATTTACAGTGGGGTCTCTGGGAGTGTGTTAATATTTACAGGGGGGTCTCCGGGAATGTGTTAATATTTACAGGGGGTCTCCGGGAATGTGTTCATATTTACAGGGGGTCTCCAGGAGTGTGTTAATATTTACAGGGGGTCCCCGGGAGTTTGTTAATATTTACAGGGGGACTCCGGGAATGTGTTCATATTTACAGGGGGTCTCCAGGAGTGTGTTAATATTTACAGGGGGTCCCCGGGAGTTTGTTAATATTTACAGGGGGGTCTCCGGGAGTGTGTTAATATTTACAGGGAGTCTCCGGGAATCTGTTAATATTTACAGTGGGGTCTCCGGGAGTATGTTAATATTTACAGGGGGGTCTCTGGGAATCTGTTAATATTTACAGTGGGGTCTCCGGGAGTGTGTTAATATTTACAGGGGGGTCTCCGGGAATGTGTTAATATTTACAGGGGGTCTCCGGGAATGTGTTCATATTTACAGGGGGTCTCCAGGAGTGTGTTAATATTTACAGGGGGTCCCCGGGAGTTTGTTAATATTTACAGGGGGACTCCGGGAATGTGTTCATATTTACAGGGGGTCTCCAGGAGTGTGTTAATATTTACAGGGGGTCCCCGGGAGTTTGTTAATATTTACAGGGGGGTCTCCGGGAGTGTGTTAATATTTACAGGGGGTCTCTGGGAATATGTTAATATTTACAGGGGGTCTCCGGGAATGTGTTCATATTTACAGGGGGTCTCCGGGAGTGTGTTAATATTTACAGGGGGGTCTCTGGGAGTGTGTTAATATTTACAGGGGGACTCCGGGAGTCGGTTAATATTTACAGGGGGTCCCCGGGACTGTGTTAATATTTACAGGGGGTCTCCGGGAATGTGTTAATATTTACAGGGGGGTCTCTGGGAGTGTGTTAATATTTACAGGGGGACTCCGGGAGTGTGTTAATATTTACAGGGGGACTCCGGGAGTGTGTTAATATTTACAGGGGGTCCCCGGGAGTGTGTTAATATTTACAGGGGGGTCCCCGTGATTGTATTAATATTTACAGGGGGTGTCCGGGAATGTGTTAATATTCACAGGGGGTCTCCGGGAGTGTGTTTATATTTACAGGGGGTCTCCGGGAATATGTTAATATTTACAGGGGGTCTCCGGGTGTGTGTTAATATTTACAGGGGGTCCCCAGGAGTGTGTTAATATTTACAGTGGGTCTCCGGGAATGTGTTCATATTTACAGGGGGGTCTCCGGCTGTGTGTTGATATTTTCAGGGGGTCTCCGGGAATGTGTTAATATTTACAGGGTTCTCTGGGTGTGTGTTAATATTTACAGGGGGGTCTCCGGGGGTGTGTTAATATTTACAGGGGGTCTCCGGGAATGTGTTAATATTTTCAGGGGGTCTCCGGGTGTGTGTTAATATTTACAGGGGGTCCCCGGGTGTGTGTTAATATTTACAGAGCGTCCCCGGGAGTGTGTTAATATTTACAGAGCGTCCCCGGGAGTGTGTTAATATTTACAGGGGTCTCCGGGAATCTGTTAATATTTACAGGGGGGTCTCCAGGAGTGTGTTAATATTTACAGGGGGTCCCCGGGAGTTTGTTAATATTTACAGGGCTGTCTCCGGGAGTGTGTTAATATTTACAGGGGGTCTCTGGGAATGTGTTAATATTTACAGGGGGTCTCCGGGAATGCGTTCATATTTACAGGGGGTCTCCGGGCATGTGTTGATATTTACAGGGGGTCTCCGGGAATGTGTTAATATTTACAGGGGGTCTCAGGGTGTGTGTTAATATTTACAGGGGGTCTCCGTGTGTGTTAATATTTACAGTGGGTCCCCGGGAGTGTGTTAATATTTACAGGGGGGTCTCCGTGATTGTGTTAATATTTACAGGGGGTCTCCGGGTGTGTGTTAATATTTACAGGGGGTCCCCGGGAGTGTGTTAATATTTACAGGGGGGTCTCCGTGATTGTGTTAATATTTGCAGGGGGTGTCCGGGAATGTGTTAATATTTACAGGGGGTCTCCGGGAATGTGTTAATATTTACAGGGGGTCTCCGGGAGTGTGTTAATATTTACAGGGGGATCTCCGGGAGTGTGTTAATATTTACAGGGGGTCCCCGGGAGTGTGTTAATATTTACAGGGGGATCTCCGGGAGTGTGTTAATATTTACAGGGGGTCCCCGGGAGTGTGTTAATATTTACAGGGGGGTCTCCGTGATTGTGTTAATATTTGCAGGGGGTGTCCGGGAATGTGCTAATATTCACAGGGGGGTCTCCGGGAGTGTGTGAATATTTACAGGGGGGTCTCCGGGAATGTGTTCTTATTTACAGGGGGGGTCTCCGGGAGTGTGTTAATATTTCCAGGGTGTCTCCGGGAGTGTGTGAATATTTACAGGGGGTCTCCGGGAGTGTGTTAATATTTACAGGGGGTGCCCAGGAGTATGTTAATATTTACAGGGGGTCTCTGGGAATGTGTTAATATTTACAGGGGGGTCACTGGGTATGTGTTCATATTTACAGGGCGTCTCCGGGAGTGTGTTAATATTTACAGGGGGTCTCCGGGCATGTGTTAATATTTACAGGGTGTCTCCGGGAGTGTGTTAATATTTACAGGGGATCCCCGGGAGTGTGTTAATATTTACAGGTGGGTCTCCGGGAATGTGTTAATATTTACAGGGCGTCCCCGGGAGTGTCTTAATATTTACAGGGCGTCCCCGGGAGTGTCTTAATATTTACAGGGGGTCTCCAGGAGTGTGTCAATATTTACAGTGGGTCCGCGGGAGTTTGTTAATATTTACAGGGGGGTCTCCGGGAGTGTGTTAATATTTACAGGGGGTCCCCGGGAGTGTGTTAATATTTACAGGGCGTCCCCGGGAGTGTCTTAATATTTACAGGGCGTCCCCGGGAGTGTCTTAATATTTACAGGGGGTCTCCAGGAGTGTGTCAATATTTACAGTGGGTCCGCGGGAGTTTGTTAATCTTTACAGGGGGGTCTCCGGGAGTGTGTTAATATTTACAGGGGGTTTCTGCGAATATGATAATATTTACAGGGGGGACTCCGGGAATGTGTTCATATTTACAGGGGGTCTCCGGGAGTGTGTTAATATTTACAGGGGGCACTCCGGGCATGTGTTGATATTTTCAGGGGGTCTCCGGGAATGTGTTAATATTTACAGGGGGTTTCAGGGTGTGTGTTAATATTTACAGGGGGTCTCCGGGTGTGTGTTAATATTTACAGGGGGTCCCCGGGAGTGTGTTAATATTTAAAGGGGGGTCTAGGTGATTGTGTTAATATTTACGGGGGGTCTCCGGGAGTGTGTTAATATTTACAGGGGGGTCTCCGGGAATGTGTTAATATTTACAGGGGGTCTCCGGGAATGTGTTCATATTTACAGGGGGGGGCTCCGGCTGTGTGTTAATATTTACAGGGGGTCTCCGGGAATGTGTTAATATTTACAGGGGGTCCCTGGGTGTGTGTTAATATTTACAGAGGGTCTCCGGGTGTGTGTTAATATTTACAGGGGGTCCCCGGGAATCTGTTAATATTTACAGGGGGGTCTCCGGGAGTGTGTTAATATTTGCAGGGGGGTCTCCGGGAATGTGTTAATATTTACAGGGGGGTCTCTGGGAGTGTGTTAATATTTACAGGGGGACTCCGGGAGTGTGTTAATATTTACAGGGGGACTCCGGGAGTGTGTGAATATTTACAGGGGGTCCCCGGGAGTGTGTTAATATTTACAGGGGGGTCCCCGTGATTGTATTAATATTTACAGGGGGTGTCCGGGAATGTGTTAATATTCACAGGGGGTCTCCGGGAGTGTGTTTATATTTACAGGGGGGTCTCCGGGAATGTGTTAATATTTACAGGGGGTCCCCGGGAGTGTGTTGATATTTACAGTGGGTCTCCGGGTGTGTGTTAATATTTACAGGGGGTCTCCGGGTGTGTGTTAATATTTACAGGGGGTCCCCAGGAGTGTGTTAATATTTACAGTGGGTCTCCGGGAATGTGTTCATATTTACAGGGGGGTCTCCGGCTGTGTGTTGATATTTTCAGGGGGTCTCCGGGAATGTGTTAATATTTACAGGGTTCTCTGGGTGTGTGTTAATATTTACAGGGGGGTCTCCGGGGGTGTGTTAATATTTACAGGGGGTCTCCGGGAATGTGTTAATATTTTCAGGGGGTCTCCGGGTGTGTGTTAATATTTACAGGGGGTCCCCGGGTGTGTGTTAATATTTACAGATCGTCCCCGGGAGTGTGTTAATATTTACAGGGTCTCCGGGAATCTGTTAATATTTACAGGGGGGTCTCCAGGAGTGTGTTAATATTTACAGGGGGTCCCCGGGAGTTTGTTAATATTTACAGGGCTGTCTCCGGGAGTGTGTTAATATTTACAGGGGGTCTCTGGGAATGTGTTAATATTTACAGGGGGTCTCCGGGAATGCGTTCATATTTACAGGGGGTCTCCGGGCATGTGTTGATATTTACAGGGGGTCTCCGGGAATGTGTTAATATTTACAGGGGGTCTCAGCGTGTGTGTTAATATTTACAGGGGGTCTCCGTGTGTGTTAATATTTACAGTGGGTCCCCGGGAGTGTGTTAATATTTACAGGGGGGTCTCCGTGATTGTGTTAATATTTACAGGGGGTCTCCGGGTGTGTGTTAATATTTACAGGGGGTCCCCGGGAGTGTGTTAATATTTACAGGGGGGTCTCCGTGATTGTGTTAATATTTGCAGGGGGTGTCCGGGAATGTGTTAATATTTACAGGGGGTCTCCGGGAATGTGTTAATATTTACAGGGGGTCTCCGGGAGTGTGTTAATATTTACAGGGGGATCTCCAGGAGTGTGTTAATATTTACAGGGGGTCCCCGGGAGTGTGTTAATATTTACAGGGGGATCTCCGGGAGTGTGTTAATATTTACAGGGGGTCCCCGGGAGTGTGTTAATATTTACAGGGGGGTCTCCGTGATTGTGTTAATATTTGCAGGGGGTGTCCGGGAATGTGCTAATATTCACAGGGGGGTCTCCGGGAGTGAGTTAATATTTACAGGGGGGTCTCCGGGAATGTGTTCTTATTTACAGGGGGGGTCTCCGGGAGTGTGTTAATATTTCCAGGGTGTCTCCGGGAGTGTGTGAATATTTACAGGGGGTCTCCGGGAGTGTGTTAATATTTACAGGGGGTCTCTGGGAGTGTGTTAATATTTACATGGGGTCTCCGGGAGTGTGTTAATATTTACAGGGGGTCCCCGGGAGTGTGTTAATATTTACAGGGGGTCTCTGGGAGTGTGTTAATATTTACAGGGTGTCCCCGGGTGTGTGTTAATATTTACAGGGGGATCCCCGGGAGTGTGTGAATATTTCCAGGGGAGTCCCGGGGAGTCTGTTAATATTTAAGGGGGTTCCCCGGGAGCGTGTTAATATTTTCAGGGGGGTCTCCGGGAGTGTGTTAATATTTACAGGGGGGGTCTCCGGGAGTGTGTTAATATTTACAGGGGGTGCCCAGGAGTATGTTAATATTTACAGGGGGTCTCTGGGAATGTGTTAATATTTACAGGGGGGTCTCTGGGAATGTGTTCATATGTACAGGGCGTCTCCGGGAGTGTGTTAATATTTACAGGGGGTCTCCGGGCATGTGTTAATATTTACAGGGGGTCTCCGGGTGTGTGTTAATATTTACAGGGGATCCCCGGGAGTGTGTTAATATTTACAGGTGGGTCTCCGGGAGTGTGTTATTATTTACAGGGGGTCCCCGGGAGTGTGTTAATATTTACAGGGGGTCTCCAGGAGTGTGTCAATATTTACAGTGGGTCCGCGGGAGTTTGTTAATATTTACAGGGGGGTCTCCGGGAGTGTGTTAATATTTACAGGGGGTTTCTGCGAATATGATAATATTTACAGGGGGGACTCCGGGAATGTGTTCATATTTACAGGGGGTCTCCGGGAGTGTGTTAATATTTACAGGGGGCACTCCGGGCATGTGTTGATATTTTCAGGGGGTCTCCGGGAATGTGTTAATATTTACAGGGGGTTTCAGGGTGTGTGTTAATATTTACAGGGGGTCTCCGGGTGTGTGTTAATATTTACAGGGGGTCCCCGGGAGTGTGTTAATATTTAAAGGGGGGTCTACGTGATTGTGTTAATATTTACGGGGGGTCTCCGGGAGTGTGTTAATATTTACAGGGGGGTCTCCGGGAATGTGTTAATATTTACAGGGGGTCTCCGGGAATGTGTTCATATTTACAGGGGGGGGCTCCGGCTGTGTGTTAATATTTACAGGGGGTCTCCGGGAATGTGTTCATATTTACAGGGGGGTTTCTGGTCGTGTATTAATATTTACAGGGAGTCCCCGGGAGTGTGTTAATATTTATAGGGGGGTCTCCGGGAGTTGGTTAATATTTACAGGGGGGTCTCCGGAAATGTGTTAATATTTACAGGGGGTCCCTGGGTGTGTGTTAATATTTACAGAGGGTCTCCGGGAGTGTGTTAATATTTACAGGGGGGTCCCCGGGAGTGTGTTAATATTTACAGGGGGATCTCCGGGAGTGTGTTAATATTTACAGGGGGGTCTCCGGGAGTGTGTTAATATTTACAGGGGGTCCCCGGGAGTGTGTTAATATTTACAGGGGGTCTCCGGGAATCTGTTAATATTTACAGGGGGGTCTCCGGGAGTGTGTTAATATTTGCAGGGGGGTCTCCAGGAATGTGTTAATATTTACAGGGGGTCTGCAGGAATGTGTTCATATTTACAGGGGTGTCCCCGGAATGTGTTAATATTTACAGGGGGGTCTCTGGGAGCGTGTTAATATTTACAGGGTGGTATCCGAGAATGTGTTCATATTTACAGGGGGGTCTCCGGGAATGTGTTAATATTTACATGGGGGTCTCCGGGAATATGTTAATATTTACAGGGGGGTCTCCGGGAATGTGTTAATATTTGCAGGGGGTCAGCGGAAATGTGTTAATATTTACAGGTGGGTCTCCGGGAATGTGTTAATATTTACAGGGGGTCAGCGGGAATGTGTTAATATTTACAGGTGGGTCTCCGGGAATGTGTTAATATTTGCAGGGGGTCAGCGGGAATGTGTTAATATTTACAGGGGGTCAGCGGGAACGTATTAATATTTACAGGTGGGTCTCCGGGAATGTGTTAATATTTGCAGGGGGTCAGCGAGAATGTGTTAATATTTACAGGTGGGTCTCCGGGAATGTGTTAATATTTACAGGGGGGTCTCCGGGAATGTGTTAATATTTGCAGGGGGTCAGCGGGAATGTGTTAATATTTACAGGTGGGTCTCCGGGAGTGTGTTAATATTTTCTGGGGGTCTCCGGGTGTGTGTTAATATTTACAGGGGGTACCCGGGAGTGTGTTAATATTTACAGGGGGGTCTCCGGGAGTGTGTTAATATTCACAGGGGGTCTCCGGGAATGTGTTAATATTTACAGAGGGTCTCCGGGTGTGTGTTAATATTTACAGGGGGTCTCCGGGTGTGTGTTAATATTTACAGGGGGTCCCCGGGAATGTGCTAATATTTACAGGGGGTCTCCGGGAATGTGTTCATATTTACAGGGGGTCTCCGGGAGTGTGTCAATATTTACAGGGGGTGGTCTCCGTGAGTGTGTTAATATTTACAGGGGTGTCCCCAGGAGTGTGTTAATATTTACAGGGGGGTCTCCGGAGTGTGTTAATATTTACAGGGGTGTCCCCAGGAGTGTGTTAATATTTACAGGGGGTCTCCGGGTGTATGTTAATATTTACAGGGGTGTCTCCGGGTGTGTGTTAATATTTACAGGGGGTCCCCGGGAGTGTGTTAATATTTACAGGGTGTCTCCGGGAATGTGTTCATATTTTCAGGGGTGTCTCCGGGAGTGTGTTAATATTTACAGGGGGGTCTCCGGGTGTGTGTTAATATTTACAGGTGGACCCTGGGAGTGTGTTAATATTTACACGGGTGTCCCCGGGAGTGTGTTAATATTTACAGGGGGGTCTCTGGTAGTGTGTTAATATTTACAGGAGGGTTTCCGAGAATGTGTTAATATTTACAGGGGGTCTCCGGGAATGTGTTAATATTTACAGGGGGGTCTCCGGGAATGTGTTAATATTTACTGGGGGTCTCCGGGAATGTGTTAATATTTGCAGGGGGTCAGCGGGAATGTGTTAATATTTACAGCTGGGTCTCCGGAAATGTGTTAATATTTACAGGGGGTCTCCGGGAATGTGTTAATATTTTCTGGGGGTCTCCGGGTGTGTGTTAATATTTACAGGGGGGGACTCCGGGAGTGTGTTAATATTTACAGGGGGTCCGCGGGTGTGTGTTAATATTTACAGGGGGTCTCCGGGACTGTGTTAATATTTACAGGGGGTCTCCGGGAATGTGTTAATATTTACAGAGGGTCTCCGGGTGTGTGTTAATATTTACAGGGGGTCCGCGGGTGTGTGTTAATATTTACAGGGGGTCTCCGGGACTGTGTTAATATTTACAGGGGGTCTCCGGGAATGTGTTAATATTTACAGAGGGTCTCCGGGTGTGTGTTAATATTTACAGGGGGTCTCCGGGAATGTGTTAATATTTACAGGGAGTCTCCGGGAATGTGTTCATATTTACAGGGGGTCTCCGGGAATGTGTTAATATTTACAGGGAGTCTCCGGGAATGTGTTCATATTTACAGGGGGTCTCCGGGAGTGTGCTAATATTTACAGGGTGTCTCCGGCTGTGTGTTAATATTCACATGGGGTCTCCGGGAGTGTGTTAATATTTACTGGGGTCTCCGGGAATGTGTTAATATTTACAGGGGGGTCTCCGGGAGTGTGTTAATATTTACTGGGGTCTCCTGGAATGTGTTAATATTTACTGGGGTCACGGGAATGTTTTAATATTTACAGGGGGGTCTCCGGGAGTGTGTTATTATTAACAGGGGGGTCTCCGGGTGTGTGTTAATATTTACAGGGAGTCCCCGGGAGTGTGTTAATATTTACAGGGGTGTCCCCGGGAGTGTGTTAATATTTACAGGGGGTCCCCGGGAGTGTGTTAATATTTACAGGGGTGTCCCCGGGAGTGTGTTAATATTTACAGGGGGTCTCCCGGAGTGTGTTAATATTTACAGCGGGGTATCCGGGAGTGTGTTAATATTTACAGGGAGTCCGCGGGAGTGTGTTAATATTTACAGGGTGTCCCCGGGAGTGTGTTAATATTTACAGGGTGTCCCCGGGAGTGTGTTAATATTTACAGGGGGTCTTTGGGAGTGTGTTAATATTTACTGGGGGTCTCCGGGAGTCTGGTAATATTTACAGGGGGGGGGTCTCCTGAGTGTGTGTTAATATTTACAGGGGGTCCCCGGGAGTGTGTTAATATTTACAGGGGGGTCTCTGGAGTATATTAATAATTACAGGGGGTCTCCGGGTATGTGTTAATATTTACAGGGGGGTCTCCGGATGTGTGTTAATATTTACAGGGGGTCTCCGGGTGTGTGTTAATATTTACAGGGGGTCGCCGGGAATCTGTTAATATATACAGTGGGGTCTCCGGGACTGTGTTAATATATACAGTGGGGTCTCCGGGACTGTGTTAATATTTACAGGGGGGGTCTCCGGGAATGTGTTAATATTTGCATGGGGTCTCCGGGAATGTGTTCATATTTACAGGGGTGTCTCCAGGAGTGTGTTAATATATACAGGGGGGTCTCCGGGTGTGTGTTAATATTTACAGGGTGTCCCCGGAATGTGTTAATATTTACAGGGGTGTCCCCGGGAGTGTGTTAATATTTACAGGGGGGTCTCTGGGTGTGTGTTAATATTTACAGGGGGTCTCCGGGAGTGTGTTAATATTTACAGTGGGGGTCTCCGGGAGTGTGTTAATATTTACAGGGAGGTCTCCGGGAGTGTGTTAATATTTATGGGGGGGTCTCCAGGAATGTGTTAATATTTAAGGGGGTTCCCCGGGTGTGTGTTAATATTTACAGGGGGTCTCCGGGAGTGTGTTAATATTTACAGGGGGGGGTCTCCGGGAGTGTGTTAATATTTACAGGGAGGTCTCCGGGAGTGTGTTAATATTTGTGGGGGGGTCTCCCGGAATGTGTTAATATTTACAGGGGGTACCCGGGAGTGTGTTAATATTGACAGGGTGTCTCCGGGAATGTGTTAATATTTACAGGGGGGTCTCCGGGAATGTGTTAATATTTACTGGGGGTCTCCGGGAATGTGTTAATATTTACAGGGGGGTCTCCGGGAGTGTGTTAATATTTACAGGTGGGTCTCCGGGAATGTGTTAATATTTACAGAGGGTCTCCGGGTGTGTGTTAATATTTACAGGGGGGTCTCCGGGAGTGTGTTAATATTTACAGGTGGGTCTCCGGGAATGTGTTAATATTTACAGAGGGTCTCCGGGTGTGTGTTAATATTTACAGGGGGTCTCCGGGTAGGTGTTAATATTTACAGGGGGTCCCCGGGAGTGTGTTAATATTTACAGGGGGTCTCCGAGAATCTGTTAATATATACAGGGGGGTCTCCGGGACTGTGTTAATATTTCCAGGGGGGTCTCCGGGAATGTGTTAATATTTACAGGGGTGTGCCCGGGAGTGTGTTAATATTTACAGGGGGGTCTCTGGGAGTGTGTTATTATTTACAGGGGGGTCTCCGAGAATGTGTTACTATTTACAGGGGGGTCTCCGGGAAGGTGTTAATATTTACAGGGGGGTCTCCGGGAATGTGTTAATATTTACAGGGGGTACCCGGGAGTGTGTTAATATTTACAGGGGGTCTCCGGGAATGTGTTAATATTTACCGGGGGGTCTCCGGGAATGTGTTAATATTTACTGGGGGTCTCCGGGAATGTGTTAATATTTGCAGGGGGTCAGCGGGAATGTGTTAATATTTACAGCTGGGTCTCCGGAAATGTGTTAATATTTACAGGGGGTCTCTGGGAATGTGTTAATATTTTCTGGGGGTCTCCGGGTGTGTGTTAATATTTACAGGGGGTCCGCGGGTGTGTGTTAATATTTACAGGGGGTCTCCGGGACTGTGTTAAGATTTACAGGGGGTCTCCGGGAATGTGTTAATATTTACAGAGGGTCTCCGGGTGTGTGTTAATATTTACAGGGGGTCTCCGGGAATGTGTTAATATTTACAGAGGGTCTCCGGGTGTGTGTTAATATTTACAGGGGGTCTCCGGGTGTGTGTTAATATTTACAGGGGGTGGTCTCCGTGTTTGTGTTAATATTTTCAGGGGTGTCCCCGGGAGTGTGTTAATATTTACAGGGGGTCTCCGGGAATGTGTTAATATTTACAGGGGTGTCCCCGGGAGTGTGTTAATATTTACAGGGGGTCCCCGGGAGTGTGTTATTATTAACAGGGGGGTCTCCAGGAATGTGTTAATATTTACAGGGGTGTCCCCGGGAGTGTGTTAATATTTACAGGGGGTCTCCGGGAGTGTGTTATTATTAACAGGGGGGTCTCCGGGTGTGTGTTAATATTTACAGGGGTGTCCCCGGGAATGTGTTAATATTTACAGGGGGTCTCCGGGAGTGTGTTATTATTAACAGGGGGGTCTCCGGGTGTGTGTTAATATTTACAGGGAGTCCCCGGGAGTGTGTTAATATTTACAGGGGTGTCCCCGGGAGTGTGTTAATATTTACAGGGGGTCCCTGGGAGTGTGTTAATATTTACAGGGGTGTCCCCGGGAGTGTGTTAATATTTACAGGGGTGTCCCCGGGAGTGTGTTAATATTTACAGGGGGGTCTCCGGGAGTGTGTTAATATTTACAGGGAGTCCGCGGGAGTGTGTTAATATTTACAGGGTGTCCCCGGGAGTGTGTTAATATTTACAGGGGGTCCCCGGGAGTGTGTTCATATTTACAGGGTGTCCCCGGGAGTGTGTTAATATTTACAGGGTGTCCCCGGGAGTGTGTTAATATTTACAGGGGGTCTTTGGGAGTGTGTTAATATTTACTGGGGGTCTCCGGGAGTCTGGTAATATTTACAGGGGGGGGGTCTCCTGAGTGTGTGTTAATATTTACAGGGGGTCCCCGGGAGTGTGTTAATATTTACAGGGGTTTCTCTGGAGTATATTAATAATTACAGGGGGTCTCCGGGTATGTGTTAATATTTACAGGGGGGTCTCCGGGTGTGTGTTAATATTTACAGGGGGTCTCCGGGTGTGTGTTAATATTTACAGGGGGTCTCCGGGTGTGTGTTAATATTTACAGTGGGGTCTCCGGGACTGTGTTAATATTTACAGGGGGTCTCCGGGAATCTGTTAATATATACAGTGGGGTCTCCGGGACTGTGTTAATATTTACAGGGGGTCTCCGGGAATCTGTTAATATATACAGTGGGGTCTCCGGGACTGTGTTAATATTTACAGGGGGTCTCCGGGAATCTGTTAATATATACAGTGGGGTCTCCGGGACTGTGTTAATATTTACAGGGGGGGTCTCCGGGAGTGTGTTAATATTTGCATGGGGTCTCCGGGAATGTGTTCATATTTACAGGGGTGTCTCCGGGAGTGTGTTAATATATACAGGGGGGTCTCCGGGTGTGTGTTAATATTTACAGGGTGTCCCCGGAATGTGTTAATATTTACAGGGGTGTCCCCGGGAGTGTGTTAATATTTACAGGGGGTCTCCGGGAGTGTGTTAATTTTTACAGGGGGGGTCTCCGGGAGTGTGTTAATATTTACAGTGGGGGTCTCCGGGAGTGTGTTAATATTTACAGGGAGGTCTCCGGGAGTGTGTTAATATTTATGGGGGGGTCTCCGGGAATGTGTTAATATTTAAGGGGGTTCCCCGGGTGTGTGTTAATATTTACAGGGGGTCTCCGGGAGTGTGTTAATATTTACAGGGAGGTCTCCGGGAGTGTGTTAATATTTACAGGGGGTCTCCGGGAGTGTGTTAATATATACAGGGGGGTCTCCGGGTGTGTGTTAATATTTACAGGGTGTCCCCGGAATGTGTTAATATTTACAGGGGTGTCCCCGGGAGTGTGTTAATATTTACAGGGGGGTCTCTGGGTGTGTGTTAATATTTACAGGGGGTCTCCGGGAGTGTGTTAATTTTTACAGGGGGGGTCTCCGGGAGTGTGTTAATATTTACAGTGGGGGTCTCCGGGAGTGTGTTAATATTTACAGGGAGGTCTCCGGGAGTGTGTTAATATTTATGGGGGGGTCTCCGGGAATGTGTTAATATTTAAGGGGGTTCCCCGGGTGTGTGTTAATATTTACAGGGGGTCTCCGGGAGTGTGTTAATATTTACAGGGAGGTCTCCGGGAGTGTGTTAATATTTGTAGGGGGGGTCTCCCGGAATGTATTAATATTTACAGGGGGGTCTCCGGGAATGTGTTAATATTTACAGGGGGGTCTCCGGGAATGTGTTAATATTTACAGGTGGGTCTCCGGGAATGTGTTAATATTTACAGGGGGGTCTCCGGGAGTGTGTTAATATTTACAGGGGGTCTCTGGGAGTGTGTTAATATTTACAGGGTGTCTCCGGGAATGTGTTAATATTTACAGGGGGGTCTCCGGGAATGTGTTAATATTTACTGGGGGTCTCCGGGAATGTGTTAATATTTACAGAGGGTCTCCGGGAGTGTGTTAATATTTACAGGGTGTCTCCGGGAATGTGTTAATATTTACAGGGGGGTCTCCGGGAATGTGTTAATATTTACTGGGGGTCTCCGGGAATGTGTTAATATTTACAGGTGGGTCTCCGGGAATGTGTTAATATTTACAGAGGGTCTCCGGGTGTGTGTTAATATTTACAGCGGGTCTCCGAGAATCTGTTAATATATACAGGGGGGTCTCCGGGACTGTGTTAATATTTCCAGGGGGGTCTCCGGGAATGTGTTAATATTTACATGGGGGTCTCCGAGAATGTGTTAATATTTACAGGCGTGTGCCCGGGAGTGTGTTAATATTTACAGGGGTGTCTCTGGGAGTGTGTTATTATTTACAGCGGGGTCTCCGAGAATGTGTTACTATTTACAGGGGGGTCTCCGGGAAGGTGTTAATATTTCCAGGGGGGTCTCCGGGAATGTGTTAATATTTACAGGGGGGTCTCTGGGAGTGTGTTAATATTTACAGGGGGGGGTCTCCGGGAGTGTGTTATTATTTACAGGGGGTCTCCGGAGTATATTAATATTTACAGGGGGTCTCCGGGTGTGTGTTAATTTTTACAGGGGGGTCTCCGGGAGTGTGTTAATATTTACAGGGGAGTCTCCGGGTGTGTGTTAATATTTACAGAGGGGTCTCCGGGAGTGTGTTAATATTTACAGGGGGGTCTTCCGGAGTGTGTTAATATTTACAGGGGGGTCTCCGGGAATGTGTTAATATTTACAGGGGGGTCTCCGGGAATGTGTTAATATTTACAGAGGGGTCTCCTGGAATGTGTTAATATTTATGGGTCTTTTTTGTTTTGCAGATTTCCCTGTAACGTGCCGAAAATGGAGATCGAGGCCTGGAAGTCTGAACCTGTGGAACCTGCGGCTGTGATGCCAGTTGCCGACAGTCCAGCCACTGCTCTGGAGCTGCCCTCGGTCCCAGGCCGACCTCACCGCTGCCTGTCTTGCCCCAGGTCCTTCCGTTATCCGTCGCAGTTGAAGTTGCACCAGCGGACCCACTTGCGCGAGAAGACGTTCAGGTGCCCGGACTGCCCCGAGCATTTCGCCTCCCGGCATGGCCTTTCCCGTCACCGCCAAGTGCACCAGGACCCAGGCCCCTGGCGCTGCGTGGTCTGCGCCAAGGAGTTCGCCAAGGCCCGCTCGCTGGCTGACCATCGGCGGCTGCACACGGCCGAGCGGCCTTACCGCTGCAGCCTGTGTGGCAAGGCCTTCCTGTACCCATCGCAGCTCGCCAAGCACCGCCAGGCGCACACTGGCGAGCGGCCCTGCAAGTGCCCCGTCTGCGGCAAGGGCTTCTCCGTCTCCTCGGTGCTGCAGCGGCACCAGCTGATCCACACGGGCGAGAGGCCGCACCAGTGCCCCGACTGCGGCAAGGCCTTCACGCAGTCCTCGCACCTGAAGACCCACCGGCGGCTGCACACCGGCGAGAGGCCGTTTGCCTGCAGCCTGTGCGGCACCGCCTTCCGGGCAGCCTCCACTCTGGCCAAGCACCAGCTGGCGCACGCCCGGCCGGGCCCCCACCGCTGCGGCTCCTGCGGCAAAGAGTTCGCCCGCCTGGACTCGCTGCGGGCACACGAGCGGGCGCACTCGGCCCCCGCCAAGGCCCTGCAGTGCCGCCTGTGTGAGCGGCGCTTCCCCTACCCGTCGCTGCTGCGGGCGCACGAGCGGGCGCACGGCGGAGGCCTGCCTCGGGCCTACCAGTGCAGCTTCTGCCCGCGGGCTTTCCCCTACCCCTCGCAGCTGGCCATGCACCGGCGCATGCACACCGGGGAGAGGCCCTTCCGCTGCGGCCTGTGTGGGAAAGGCTTCACCGTCCCCTCCAAGCTGCGCTCGCACCAGCACGTCCACACGGGCGACAAGCCCTTCAAGTGCACGGCCTGCGGCAAAGGCTTCACCCAGTCCTCGGCCCTCCTGCGGCACCAGCACATCCACACCGGCGAACGGCTGTACCGCTGCGGCGAGTGCGGGCGCTCCTTCAGCCAGTCCTCCCACCTCAAGGCCCACCAGAGGACGCACGGGGCGGCGGCCGGGGAGTCGGGGGGACGCCCCCCGCAGGCGCCGGCCGAGGGCGGCCCCTTCATCTGCACGGCCTGCGGCAAGGGCTTCAGCCGCTTCCGATCGGTGGCAGCCCACCGTTGCTGCCAGGGCAGCCAGCCGGCCGTGCACCAGTGCGGTTTCTGCCCGCGGGCTTTCCGCTACCCGTCGCAGCTGACTCTCCACCAGCGGGTCCACACCGGCGAGCGCCCCTTCCCCTGCAGCCTGTGCGGGAAAGGCTTCTCCGTCCCCTCCAAGCTGAGGGCCCACCAGCTCACCCACACCGGCGAGCGGCCCTTCCGCTGCACCCTCTGCAGTAAGGGCTTCACCCAGTCCTCGGCCCTGCTCCGCCACCAGCACACCCACACGGGCGAGGGGAGGTCCCACCCCTGCGGTGGCTGCGGCCGGCCCTTCCGCTGGCTGGCCCACCTGCGGGCCCACCAGCGGGCGCCGGGGAGCCTGTGCGGGCAGGCCGAGGTCCCGGAGGAGCGGCCCTGCGCCTGCCCGCACTGCCCCAAGCGCTTCCGCTACCCGTCGCAGCTGGCGCTGCACCAGGCCGTGCACACGGGCGAGCGGCCCTACCCCTGCGGCCTCTGCGGCCGGGCCTTTGCCTCCTCCTCCAAGCTGGGGGCCCACCAGAGGCTGCGGCACGGGCCTGGGGGCGGGGCCTCGGCCGGGGACAGGCCCAGGAGGCAGGAGAGGGCTCAGGGTCAGGGCCCCGGGGAGGGCCGGGGCCCCCGCACCCACCAGTGCCAGTTCTGCCCCAAGCACTTCCTCTACCCGTCCCGCCTGGCCCTGCACCAGCGGGTCCACACGGGCGAGCGGCCCTTCCGCTGTGGCCTTTGCGGAAAAGGCTTCTCCGTCTCCTCGGCCCTGCTCCGGCACCGGCTGATCCACGCCGGCGAGAGGCCCTACGAGTGCAACCTGTGTGGCAAGGCTTTCACCCAGTCCTCCCACCTCAAGACTCACCGGCGGGTGCACTCTCGGCCCAGGCCCCAGGCCTCCTTCCAGTGCGAGGAGTGTGGCAAAGCCTTCCGGGCTCAGAGCAGCCTGCTGAAGCACCAGGGCTCCCACCGCGAGGCCTCAGGCCCGGGCAAGTCCCGTCGGCGGAGGCTACAGCCTGGGGAGAGACCGCACCAGTGCCCGGTCTGCCCCAAGGCGTTCCGTTACCCCTCCCAGCTCCGGGCGCACCAGAGGGCCCACGCTGGGGGCAGAGCCTCAGGCGAGGCGGGGGAGGGGGTTGCCGACCGCCGGCCCCCTAAGCCCGAGCACCAGTGCCCGCTCTGCCACAAGCTCTTCCGCTACCCGTCGCAGGCTGCCAAGCACCAGCTGGCCCACACGGGCGAGCGGCCTTGTGTGTGCACCCTCTGCGGGAAGTCCTTCGCTGTCTCATCCGCTCTCCGCCGTCACCGGCTCATCCACACCGGTGAGAGACCCTACCGCTGTGCCGAGTGCGGCCGGGCCTTCACCCAGTCCTCTCACCTCAAGACCCACCGACAGAGGGTCCACCAGCAGCCCGGGCACAGGCCCAGTCCCAGGACCGGGCCCCAGGCTCAGCCCTGCCTCCCACCGAGCACAGCCTCTGGGGAGCATCCCCCTTCCCTCCCCAGAGACTCTGACAGGCCTCTTCCCACTGCCCCGTCACCGTAGTATCACCAGCCTGGCCGGAACATGGGGTTAATATTGGTCCTAGTTGGGGGGTGGGGGGGGCGCAGGGAATGGGGAGGGAGGGAAGGGTGGGTGCCGGGCCTGTGTCTCCCACTTTAGGTCCGGCTCCATTTTCGATCCCGAATATCAGGCCCGACGTGTGTCACGGTTGCTGGGTGCCATAGGTGATGCCACCCCAAGGCGAATTTCCGCACACTTTCCGCCCTCCCCCGCCACCGCTCTCCCCCAACCCCGGGCTTTGGGGAAAAGGGAGGTGGATCACCTGGGACCCTTTTCCCCTGCCCCGAAACTCCCTCCAACCTCCCAGACTAGAGGCCCCGCTGTAGAGGCTGGACGGTCAAGGCAAGGGATCGAGGCTGGACGGTCAAGGCAAGGGGCCGAGGCTGGACGGTCAAGGCAAGGGATCGAGGCTGGACGGTCAACACAAGGGATCGAGGCTGGACGGTCAAGGCAAGGGATCGAGGCTGGACGGTCAACACAAGGGATAGAGGCTGGACGGTCAAGGCAAGGGGCCGAGGCTGGACAGTCAAGGCAAGGGATCGAGGCTGGACGGTCAAGGCAAGGGATCGAGGCTGGATGGTCAAGGAAAGGGATCGAGGCTGGATGGTCAAGGCAAGGGGCCGAGGCTGGACGGTCAACACAAGGGATTGAGGCTGGACGGTCAAGGCAAGAGGCCGAGGCTGGACGGTCAACACAAGGGATTGAGGCTGGACGGTCAACACAAGGGATCGAGGCTGGACAGTCAACACGGGATCGAGGCTGGACGGTCAGGGCAAGGGGCCGAGGCTGTACAGTCAACACAAGAGATCGAGGCTGGATGGTCAAGGCAACGGGCCGAGGCTGGACGGTCAAGGCAAGGGATCGAGGCTGGACGGTCAAGGCAAGAGGCCGAGGCTGGACGGTCAACACAAGGGATCGAGGCTGAACGGTCAAGGCAAGAGGCCGAGGCTGGACGGTCAACACAAGGGATCGAGGCTGGACGGTCAAGACAATGGATCGAGGCTGGATGGTCAAGGCAAGAAGCCGAGGCTGGACGGTCAAGGCAAGAGGCCGAGGCTGGACGGTCAAGGCAAGGGGCCGAGGCTGGACGGTCAAGGCAAGGGGTCGAGGCTGGATGGTCAAGGCAAGGGATCGAGGCTGGACGGTCAACACAAGGGGTCGAGGCTGGATGGTCAACACAAGGGGTCGAGGCTGGACGGTCAAAGAAATGGCCGAAGGAGCTCGGCCTGAATGGTCCAAGAAAGCGATGCCAGCGAATTTGATGGGAAAGGGGGTGCAGGGGGGAAAACACTGACCAGGAGCCCGGGCAAGGTCACGATTCCAGGTGGGGACGGCCAGTAATCGAGTGGGCCGAGGAGAGTTCACCGGGGCCGAGGAGCAGAGACGACTGGGGTCCCCCCCACCCTCCAACGTCCAAGTGTGCGTCGATGTCCGACAGCCCGGGGTCAGGCGGGGGGGTGGTGGCGGGGGGATGGGTGGTGCTGGAGGGCTGACGGAAGAGCTGGAACAACTGCCCCCCGCTTCCCGCTCGCCTGACACCTCCATCTCTCTGTCCACCGCCTCAGAACGAGACAGAGAGGGACATTTGCCTGCCCCGGGAAGGCGGAGAGAGAGAGAGAGAGAAAGAGAGAAAGACACTGCAGACCTGTGATGAAGGAACAATAACCCCCCCAAGCAGATCCCTTCCTGCCCCCTGTGAGTGGGGGAGGGGGGCCTGAAGTCTGAGGCCGGATCTGCCACCCTCTTGGGTATCGGTTACCATGCAGTGGAAAGTGTCCTTTTGTTCATTGACTGGTGTGAACCTGTGTAACAATTATTCTCTCTGTCTCTCTCCCTCTCTCTCTCGATATATATATATATATATATATATTAAAACAAAATTTGCTGCTTAATTGTTGATTAATACTTGTTAAAGAGAAACGGTGGAGGTACACGGAGACTGGAGTGGGTCCAGGTACGGAATGGCACGGAATGAGGTCAGGAACACTGAACCTGCCTCCACCGCACTCTCAGACAGTGTATTCCAGATCCTAAACACTCACTGAACCTGCCTCCACCGCACTCTCAGACAGTGTATTCCAGATCCTAAACACTCACTGAACCTGCCTCCACCACACTCTCAGACAGTGCAGTCCAGATCCTAAACACTCACTGAACCTGCCTCCACCACACTCTCAGACAGTGTATTCCAGATCCTAAACACTCACTGAACCTGCCTCCACCACACTCTCAGACAGTGTATTCCAGATCCTAAACACACACTGAACCTGCCTCCACCGCACTCTCAGATAGTGTATTCCACATCCTAAACACTCACTGAACCTGCCTCCACCACACTCTCAGACAGTGTATTCCAGATCCTAAACACACACTGAACCTGCCTCCACCACACTCTCAGACAGTGAATTCCACATCCTAAACACTCACTGAACCTGCCTCCACCACACTCTCAGATAGTGTATTCCACATCCTAAACACTCACTGAACCTGCCTCCACCACACTCTCAGACAGTGTATTCCACATCCTAAACACACACTGAACCTGCCTTCACCACACTCTCAGACAGTGTATTCCAGATCCTAAACACTCACTGAACCTGCCTCCACCACACTCTCAGACAGTGTATTCCAGATCCTAAACACACACTGAACCTGCCTCCACCGCACTCTCAGATAGTGTATTCCACATCCTAAACACTCACTGAACCTGCCTCCACCACACTCTCAGACAGTGTATTCCACATCCTAAACACACACTGAACCTGCCTTCACCACACTCTCAGACAGTGTATTCCAGATCCTAAACACTCACTGAACCTGCCTCCACCACACTCTCAGACAGTGTATTCCAGATCCTAAACACTCACTGAACCTGCCTCCACCACACTCTCAGACAGTGTATTCCAGATCATAAACACAGACTGAACCTGCCTCCACCACACTCTCAGATAGTGTATTCCAGATCCTAAACACTCACTGAACCTGCCTCCACCACACTCTCAGACAGTGTATTCCAGATCCTAAACACACACTGAACCTGCCTCCACCGCACTCTCAGATAGTGTATTCCACATCCTAAACACTCACTGAACCTGCCTCCACCACACTCTCAGATAGTGTATTCCACATCCTAAACACTCACTGAACCTGCCTCCACCACACTCTCAGACAGTGTATTCCAGATCCTAAACACACACTGAACCTGCCTTCACCACACTCTCAGACAGTGTATTCCAGATCCTAAAACACTCACTGAACCTGCCTCCACCACACTCTCAGACAGTGTATTCCACATCCTAAACACTCACTGAACCTGCCTCCACCGCACTCTCAGATAGTGTATTCCACATCCTAAACACTCACTGAACCTGCCTCCACCACACTCTCAGACAGTGTATTCCAGATCCTAAACACACACTGAACCTGCCTTCACCACACTCTCAGACAGTGTATTCCAGATCCTAAACACTCACTGAACCTGCCTTCACCACACTCTCAGACAGTGTATTCCAGATCCTAAACACTCACTGAACCTGCCTCCACCACACTCTCAGACAGTGTATTCCAGATCCTAAACACACACTGAACCTGCCTTCACCACACTCTCAGACAGTGTATTCCACATCCTAAACACTCACTGAACCTGCCTCCACCACACTCTCAGACAGTGTATTCCAGATCCTAAACACACACTGAACCTGCCTTCACCACACTCTCAGACTGTGTATTCCAGATCCTAAACACACACTGAACCTGCCTCCACCGCACTCTCAGACAGTGTATTCCAGATCCTAAACATACACTGAACCTGCCTTCACCACACTCTCAGACAGTGTATTCCACATCCTAAACACTCACTGAACCTGCCTCCACCACACTCTCAGACAGTGTATTCCAGATCATAAACACTCACTGAACCTGCCTCCACTACACTCTCACACAGTGTATTCCAGATCCTAAACACACACTGAACCTGCCTCCACCACACTCTCAGACAGTGTATTCCAGATCCTAAACACTCACTGAACCTGCCTCCACCACACTCTCAGACAGTGTATTCCACATTCTAAACACTCACTGAACCTGCCTCCACCACACTCTCAGACAGTGTATTCCAGATCCTAAACACACACTGAACCTGCCTCCACCACACTCTCACACAGTGTATTCCAGATCCTAAACACTCACTGAACCTGCCTCCACCACACTCTCAGACAGTGTATTCCACATTCTAAACACTCACTGAACCTGCCTCCACCACACTCTCAAGACAGTGTATTCCAGATCCTAAACACTCACTGAACCTGCCTCCACCACACTCTCAGACAGTGTATTCCACATTCTAAACACTCACTGAACCTGCCTCCACCATACTCTCAAGACAGTGTATTCCAGATCCTAAACACTCACTGAACCTGCCTCCACCACACTCTCAGACAGTGTATTCCACATTCTAAACACACACTGAACCTGCCTCCACCACACTCTCAGACAGTGTATTCCAGATCCTAAACACACACTGAACCTGCCTCCACCACACTCTCAGACAGTGTATTCCAGATCCTAAACACACACTGAACCTGCCTTCACCACACTCTCAGACAGTGCATTCCAGATCCTAAACACTCACTGAACCTGCCTCCACCACACTCTCAGACAGTGTATTCCACATCCTAAACACTCACTGAACCTGCCTTCACCACACTCTCAGACAGTGCATTCCAGATCCTAAACACTCACTGAACCTGCCTTCACCACACTCTCAGACAGTGTATTCCAGATCCTAAACAAACACTGAACCTGCCTCCACCACACTCTCAGACAGTGCATTCCAGATCCTAAACACTCACTGAACCTGCCTTCACCACACTCTCAGACAGTGCATTCCAGATCCTAAACACTCACTGAACCTGCCTTCACCACACTCTCAGACAGTGTATTCCAGATCCTAAACACACACTGAACCTGCCTCCACCACACTCTCAGACAGTGTATTCCAGATCCTAAACACACACTGAACCTGCCTCCACCACACTCTCAGACAGTGTATTCCAGATCCTAAACACTCACTGAATCTGCCTCCACCACACTCTCAGATAGTGTATTCCACATCCTAAACACTCACTGAACCTGCCTCCACCACACTCTCAGACAGTGTATTCCAGATCCTAAACACACATTGAACCTGCCTCCACCACACTCTCAGACAGTGTATTCCACATCCTAAACACTCACTGAACCTGCCTCCACCACACTCTCAGACAGTGTATTCCAGATCCTAAACACACATTGAACCTGCCTCCACCACACTCTCAGACAGTGTATTCCACATCCTAAACACTCACTGAACCTGCCTCCACCACACTCTCAGACAGTGTATTCCAGATACTAAACACTCACTGAACCTGCCTCCAACACACTCTCAGACAGTGTATTCCACATCCTAAACACTCACTGAACCTGCCTCCACCACACTCTCAGACAGTGTATTCCAGATCCTAAACACTCACTGAACCTGCCTCCAACACACTCTCAGACAGTGTATTCCACATCCTAAACACTCACTGAACCTGCCTCCACCACACTCTCAGACAGTGTATTCCAGATCCGAAACACACACTGAACCTGCCTCCACCACACTCTCAGACAGTGTATTCCAGATCCTAAACACTCACTGAACATGCCTCCACCACACTCTCAGACAGTGTATTCCAGATCCTAAACACTCACTGAACCTGCCTTCACCACACTCTCAGACAGTGTATTCCAGATCCTAAACACTCACTGAACCTGCCTTCACCACACTCTCAGACAGTGCATTCCAGATCCTAAACACTCACTGAACCTGCCTTCACCACACTCTCAGACAGTGCATTCCAGATCCTAAACACTCACTGAACCTGCCTCCACCACACTCTCAGACAGTGCATTCCAGATCCTAAACACTCACTGAACATGCCTCCACCACACTCTCAGACAGTGTATTCCACATCCTAAACACTCACTGAACCTGCCTTCACCACACTCTCAGACAGTGCATTCCAGATCCTAAACACTCACTGAACCTGCCTCCACCACACTCTCAGACAGTGTATTCCAGATCCTAAACACACACTGAACCTGCCTCCACCACACTCTCAGACAGTGTATTCCAGATCCTAAACACTCACTGAACCTGCCTCCACCACACTCTCAGACAGTGTATTCCAGATCCTAAACACACACTGAACCTGCCTCCACCACACTCTCAGACAGTGTATTCCAGATCCTAAACACACACTGAACCTGCCTCCACCACACTCTCAGACAGTGTATTCCAGATCCTAAACACTCACTGAACCTGCCTCCACCACACTCTCAGATAGTGTATTCCACATCCTAAACACTCACTGAACCTGCCTCCACCACACTCTCAGACAGTGTATTCCAGATCCTAAACACACACTGAACCTGCCTCCACCACACTCTCAGACAGTGTATTCCAGATCCTAAACACACACTGAACCTGCCTCCACCGCACTCTCAGATAGTGTATTCCACATCCTAAACACTCACTGAACCTGCCTCCACCACACTCTCAGATAGTGTATTCCACATCCTAAACACTCACTGAACCTGCCTCCACCACACTCTCAGACAGTGTATTCCAGATCCTAAACACACACTGAACCTGCCTCCACCACACTCTCAGACAGTGTATTCCACATTCTAAACACTCACTGAACCTGCCTCCACCACACTCTCAGACAGTGTATTCCAGATCCTAAACACACACTGAACCTGCCTCCACCACACTCTCACACAGTGTATTCCAGATCCTAAACACTCACTGAACCTGCCTCCACCACACTCTCAGACAGTGTATTCCACATTCTAAACACTCACTGAACCTGCCTCCACCACACTCTCAGACAGTGTATTCCACATTCTAAACACTCACTGAACCTGCCTCCACCACACTCTCAAGACAGTGTATTCCAGATCCTAAACACTCACTGAACCTGCCTCCACCACACTCTCAGACAGTGTATTCCACATTCTAAACACACACTGAACCTGCCTCCACCACACTCTCAGACAGTGTATTCCAGATCCTAAACACACACTGAACCTGCCTCCACCACACTCTCAGACAGTGTATTCCAGATCCTAAACACACACTGAACCTGCCTTCACCACACTCTCAGACAGTGCATTCCAGATCCTAAACACTCACTGAACCTGCCTCCACCACACTCTCAGACAGTGTATTCCACATCCTAAACACTCACTGAACCTGCCTTCACCACACTCTCAGACAGTGCATTCCAGATCCTAAACACTCACTGAACCTGCCTTCACCACACTCTCAGACAGTGTATTCCAGATCCTAAACAAACACTGAACCTGCCTCCACCACACTCTCAGACAGTGCATTCCAGATCCTAAACACTCACTGAACCTGCCTTCACCACACTCTCAGACAGTGCATTCCAGATCCTAAACACTCACTGAACCTGCCTTCACCACACTCTCAGACAGTGTATTCCAGATCCTAAACACACACTGAACCTGCCTCCACCACACTCTCAGACAGTGTATTCCAGATCCTAAACACACACTGAACCTGCCTTCACCACACTCTCAGACAGTGCATTCCAGATCCTAAACACTCACTGAACCTGCCTCCACCACACTCTCAGACAGTGTATTCCACATCCTAAACACTCACTGAACCTGCCTTCACCACACTCTCAGACAGTGCATTCCAGATCCTAAACACTCACTGAACCTGCCTTCACCACACTCTCAGACAGTGTATTCCAGATCCTAAACAAACACTGAACCTGCCTCCACCACACTCTCAGACAGTGCATTCCAGATCCTAAACACTCACTGAACCTGCCTTCACCACACTCTCAGACAGTGCATTCCAGATCCTAAACACTCACTGAACCTGCCTTCACCACACTCTCAGACAGTGTATTCCAGATCCTAAACACACACTGAACCTGCCTCCACCACACTCTCAGACAGTGTATTCCAGATCCTAAACACTCACTGAATCTGCCTCCACCACACTCTCAGATAGTTTATTCCACATCCTAAACACTCACTGAACCTGCCTCCACCACACTCTCAGACAGTGTATTCCAGATCCTAAACACACATTGAACCTGCCTCCACCACACTCTCAGACAGTGTATTCCACATCCTAAACACTCACTGAACCTGCCTCCACCACACTCTCAGACAGTGTATTCCAGATCCTAAACACACAGTGAACCTGCCTCCACCGCACTCTCAGACAGTGTATTCCAGATACTAAACACTCACTGAACCTGCCTCCAACACACTCTCAGACAGTGTATTCCACATCCTAAACACTCACTGAACCTGCCTCCACCACACTCTCAGACAGTGTATTCCAGATCCTAAACACTCACTGAACCTGCCTCCAACACACTCTCAGACAGTGTATTCCACATCCTAAACACTCACTGAACCTGCCTCCACCACACTCTCAGACAGTGTATTCCAGATCCGAAACACACACTGAACCTGCCTCCACCACACTCTCAGACAGTGTATTCCAGATCCTAAACACTCACTGAACATGCCTCCACCACACTCTCAGACAGTGTATTCCAGATCCTAAACACTCACTGAACCTGCCTTCACCACACTCTCAGACAGTGTATTCCAGATCCTAAACACTCACTGAACCTGCCTTCACCACACTCTCAGACAGTGCATTCCAGATCCTAAACACTCACTGAACCTGCCTTCACCACACTCTCAGACAGTGCATTCCAGATCCTAAACACTCACTGAACCTGCCTCCACCACACTCTCAGACAGTGCATTCCAGATCCTAAACACTCACTGAACATGCCTCCACCACACTCTCAGACAGTGTATTCCACATCCTAAACACTCACTGAACCTGCCTTCACCACACTCTCAGACAGTGCATTCCAGATCCTAAACACTCACTGAACCTGCCTCCACCACACTCTCAGACAGTGTATTCCAGATCCTAAACACACACTGAACCTGCCTCCACCACACTCTCAGACAGTGTATTCCAGATCCTAAACACTCACTGAACCTGCCTCCACCACACTCTCAGACAGTGTATTCCAGATCCTAAACACACACTGAACCTGCCTCCACCACACTCTCAGACAGTGTATTCCAGATCCTAAACACACACTGAACCTGCCTCCACCACACTCTCAGACAGTGTATTCCAGATCCTAAACACACACTGAACCTGCCTCCACCACACTCTCAGACAGTGTATTCCAGATCCTAAACACTCACTGAACCTGCCTCCACCACACTCTCAGACAGTGTATTCCAGATCCTAAACACACACTGAACCTGCCTCCACCACACTCTCAGACAGTGTATTCCAGATCCTAAACACACACTGAACCTGCCTCCACCACTCTCAGACAGTGTATTCCAGATCCTAAACACACACTGAACCTGCCTCCACCACACTCTCAGACAGTGTATTCCAGATCCTAAACACTCACTGAACCTGCCTCCACCACACTCTCACACAGTGTATTCCAGATCATAAACACTCACTGAACCTGCCTCCACCACACTCTCAGACAGTGTATTCCAGATCCTAAACACTCACTGAACCTGCCTCCAGCACACTCTCAGACAGTGTATTCCAGATCCTAAACACACACTGAACCTGCCTCCACCACACTCTCAGACAGTGTATTCCAGATCCTAAACACTCACTGAACCTGCCTCCACCACACTCTCAGACAGTGTATTCCACATCCTAAACACACACTGAACCTGCCTCCACCACACTCTCAGACAGTGTATTCCAGATCCTAAACACTCACTGAACCTGCCTCCACCACACTCTCAGACAGTGCATTCCAGATCCTAAACACTCACTGAACCTGCCTTCACCACATTCTCAGACAGTGCATTCCAGATCCTAAACACTCACTGAACCTGCCTCCACCACACTCTCAGACAGTGTATTCCACATCCTAAACACTCACTGAACCTGCCTCCACCACACTCTCAGACAGTGCATTCCAGATCCTAAACACTCACTGAACCTGCCTTCACCACACTCTCAGACAGTGTATTCCAGATCCTAAACAAACACTGAACCTGCCTCCACCACACTCTCAGACAGTGCATTCCAGATCCTAAACACTCACTGAACCTGCCTTCACCACACTCTCAGACAGTGCATTCCAGATCCTAAACACTCACTGAACCTGCCTTCACCACACTCTCAGACAGTGTATTCCAGATCCTAAACACACACTGAACCTGCCTCCACCACACTCTCAGACAGTGTATTCCAGATCCTAAACACACACTGAACCTGCCTCCACCACACTCTCAGACAGTGTATTCCAGATCCTAAACACTCACTGAATCTGCCTCCACCACACTCTCAGATAGTGTATTCCACATCCTAAACACTCACTGAACCTGCCTCCACCACACTCTCAGACAGTGTATTCCAGATCCTAAACACACATTGAACCTGCCTCCACCACACTCTCAGACAGTGTATTCCACATCCTAAACACTCACTGAACCTGCCTCCACCACACTCTCAGACAGTGTATTCCAGATCCTAAACACTCACTGAACCTGCCTCCACCGCACTCTCAGACAGTGTATTCCAGATACTAAACACTCACTGAACCTGCCTCCAACACACTCTCAGACAGTGTATTCCACATCCTAAACACTCACTGAACCTGCCTCCACCACACTCTCAGACAGTGTATTCCAGATCCTAAACACTCACTGAACCTGCCTCCAACACACTCTCAGACAGTGTATTCCACATCCTAAACACTCACTGAACCTGCCTCCACCACACTCTCAGACAGTGTATTCCAGATCCGAAACACACACTGAACCTGCCTCCACCACACTCTCAGACAGTGTATTCCAGATCCTAAACACTCACTGAACATGCCTCCACCACACTCTCAGACAGTGTATTCCAGATCCTAAACACTCACTGAACCTGCCTTCACCACACTCTCAGACAGTGTATTCCAGATCCTAAACACTCACTGAACCTGCCTTCACCACACTCTCAGACAGTGCATTCCAGATCCTAAACACTCACTGAACCTGCCTTCACCACACTCTCAGACAGTGCATTCCAGATCCTAAACACTCACTGAACCTGCCTCCACCACACTCTCAGACAGTGCATTCCAGATCCTAAACACTCACTGAACATGCCTCCACCACACTCTCAGACAGTGTATTCCACATCCTAAACACTCACTGAACCTGCCTTCACCACACTCTCAGACAGTGCATTCCAGATCCTAAACACTCACTGAACCTGCCTCCACCACACTCTCAGACAGTGTATTCCAGATCCTAAACACACACTGAACCTGCCTCCACCACACTCTCAGACAGTGTATTCCAGATCCTAAACACTCACTGAACCTGCCTCCACCACACTCTCAGACAGTGTATTCCAGATCCTAAACACACACTGAACCTGCCTCCACCACACTCTCAGACAGTGTATTCCAGATCCTAAACACACACTGAACCTGCCTCCACCACACTCTCAGACAGTGTATTCCAGATCCTAAACACACACTGAACCTGCCTCCACCACACTCTCAGACAGTGTATTCCAGATCCTAAACACTCACTGAACCTGCCTCCACCACACTCTCAGACAGTGTATTCCAGATCCTAAACACACACTGAACCTGCCTCCACCACACTCTCAGACAGTGTATTCCAGATCCTAAACACACACTGAACCTGCCTCCACCACTCTCAGACAGTGTATTCCAGATCCTAAACACACACTGAACCTGCCTCCACCACACTCTCAGACAGTGTATTCCAGATCCTAAACACTCACTGAACCTGCCTCCACCACACTCTCACACAGTGTATTCCAGATCATAAACACTCACTGAACCTGCCTCCACCACACTCTCAGACAGTGTATTCCAGATCCTAACCACTCACTGAACCTGCCTCCAGCACACTCTCAGACAGTGTATTCCAGATCCTAAACACACACTGAACCTGCCTCCACCACACTCTCAGACAGTGTATTCCAGATCCTAAACACTCACTGAACCTGCCTCCACCACACTCTCAGACAGTGTATTCCACATCCTAAACACACACTGAACCTGCCTCCACCACACTCTCAGACAGTGTATTCCAGATCCTAAACACTCACTGAACCTGCCTCCACCACACTCTCAGACAGTGCATTCCAGATCCTAAACACTCACTGAACCTGCCTTCACCACACTCTCAGACAGTGTATTCCAGATCCTAAACAAACACTGAACCTGCCTCCACCACACTCTCAGACAGTGCATTCCAGATCCTAAACACTCACTGAACCTGCCTTCACCACACTCTCAGACAGTGCATTCCAGATCCTAAACACTCACTGAACCTGCCTTCACCACACTCTCAGACAGTGTATTCCAGATCCTAAACAAACACTGAACCTGCCTCCACCACACTCTCAGACAGTGTATTCCAGATCCTAAACACACACTGAACCTGCCTCCACCACACTCTCAGACAGTGTATTCCAGATCCTAAACACACACTGAACCTGCCTCCACCACACTCTCAGACAGTGTATTCCAGATCCTAAACACTCACTGAACCTGCCTCCACCACACTCTCAGATAGTGTATTCCACATCCTAAACACTCACTGAACCTGCCTCCACCACACTCTCAGACAGTGTATTCCAGATCCTAAACACACATTGAACCTGCCTCCACCACACTCTCAGACAGTGTATTCCACATCCTAAACACTCACTGAACCTGCCTCCACCACACTCTCAGACAGTGTATTCCAGATCCTAAACACACAGTGAACCTGCCTCCACCGCACTCTCAGACAGTGTATTCCAGATCCTAAACACTCACTGAACCTGCCTCCAACACACTCTCAGACAGTGTATTCCACATCCTAAACACTCACTGAACCTGCCTCCACCACACTCTCAGACAGTGTATTCCAGATCCTAAACACTCACTGAACCTGCCTCCAACACACTCTCAGACAGTGTATTCCACATCCTAAACACTCACTGAACCTGCCTCCACCACACTCTCAGACAGTGTATTCCAGATCCGAAACACACACTGAACCTGCCTCCACCACACTCTCAGACAGTGTATTCCAGATCCTAAACACTCACTGAACCTGCCTCCACCACACTCTCAGACAGTGTATTCCAGATCCTAAACACTCACTGAACCTGCCTCCACCACACTCTCACACAGTGTATTCCAGATCATAAACACTCACTGAACCTGCCTCCACCACACTCTCAGACAGTGTATTCCAGATCCTAAACACTCACTGAACCTGCCTCCAGCACACTCTCAGACAGTGTATTCCAGATCCTAAACACACACTGAACCTGCCTCCACCACACTCTCAGACAGTGTATTCCAGATCCTAAACACTCACTGAACCTGCCTCCACCACACTCTCAGACAGTGTATTCCACATCCTAAACACACACTGAACCTGCCTCCACCACACTCTCAGACAGTGTATTCCAGATCCTAAACACTCACTGAACCTGCCTCCACCACACTCTCAGACAGTGCATTCCAGATCCTAAACACTCACTGAACCTGCCTTCACCACACTCTCAGACAGTGTATTCCAGATCCTAAACAAACACTGAACCTGCCTCCACCACACTCTCAGACAGTGCATTCCAGATCCTAAACACTCACTGAACCTGCCTTCACCACACTCTCAGACAGTGCATTCCAGATCCTAAACACTCACTGAACCTGCCTTCACCACACTCTCAGACAGTGTATTCCAGATCCTAAACAAACACTGAACCTGCCTCCACCACACTCTCAGACAGTGTATTCCAGATCCTAAACACACACTGAACCTGCCTCCACCACACTCTCAGACAGTGTATTCCAGATCCTAAACACACACTGAACCTGCCTCCACCACACTCTCAGACAGTGTATTCCAGATCCTAAACACTCACTGAACCTGCCTCCACCACACTCTCAGATAGTGTATTCCACATCCTAAACACTCACTGAACCTGCCTCCACCACACTCTCAGACAGTGTATTCCAGATCCTAAACACACATTGAACCTGCCTCCACCACACTCTCAGACAGTGTATTCCACATCCTAAACACTCACTGAACCTGCCTCCACCACACTCTCAGACAGTGTATTCCAGATCCTAAACACACAGTGAACCTGCCTCCACCGCACTCTCAGACAGTGTATTCCAGATCCTAAACACTCACTGAACCTGCCTCCAACACACTCTCAGACAGTGTATTCCACATCCTAAACACTCACTGAACCTGCCTCCACCACACTCTCAGACAGTGTATTCCAGATCCTAAACACTCACTGAACCTGCCTCCAACACACTCTCAGACAGTGTATTCCACATCCTAAACACTCACTGAACCTGCCTCCACCACACTCTCAGACAGTGTATTCCAGATCCGAAACACACACTGAACCTGCCTCCACCACACTCTCAGACAGTGTATTCCAGATCCTAAACACTCACTGAACATGCCTCCACCACACTCTCAGACAGTGTATTCCAGATCCTAAACACTCACTGAACCTGCCTTCACCACACTCTCAGACAGTGTATTCCAGATCCTAAACACTCACTGAACCTGCCTTCACCACACTCTCAGACAGTGCATTCCAGATCCTAAACACTCACTGAACCTGCCTTCACCACACTCTCAGACAGTGCATTCCAGATCCTAAACACTCACTGAACCTGCCTCCACCACACTCTCAGACAGTGTATTCCAGATCCTAAACACACACTGAACCTGCCTCCACCACACTCTCAGACAGTGTATTCCAGATCCTAAACACTCACTGAACCTGCCTCCACCACACTCTCAGACAGTGTATTCCAGATCCTAAACACACACTGAACCTGCCTCCACCACACTCTCAGACAGTGTATTCCAGATCCTAAACACACACTGAACCTGCCTCCACCACACTCTCAGACAGTGTATTCCAGATCCTAAACACACACTGAACCTGCCTCCACCACACTCTCAGACAGTGTATTCCAGATCCTAAACACTCACTGAACCTGCCTCCACCACACTCTCAGACAGTGTATTCCAGATCCTAAACACACACTGAACCTGCCTCCACCACTCTCAGACAGTGTATTCCAGATCCTAAACACACACTGAACCTGCCTCCACCACACTCTCAGACAGTGTATTCCAGATCCTAAACACTCACTGAACCTGCCTCCACCACACTCTCAGACAGTGTATTCCAGATCCTAAACACACACTGAACCTGCCTCCACCACACTCTCAGACAGTGTATTCCAGATCCTAAACACTCACTGAACCTGCCTCCACCACACTCTCAGACAGTGTATTCCAGATCCTAAACACACACTGAACCTGCCTCCACCACTCTCAGACAGTGTATTCCAGATCCTAAACACACACTGAACCTGCCTCCACCACACTCTCAGACAGTGTATTCCAGATCCTAAACACTCACTGAACCTGCCTCCACCACACTCTCACACAGTGTATTCCAGATCATAAACACTCACTGAACCTGCCTCCACCACACTCTCAGACAGTGTATTCCAGATCCTAAACACTCACTGAACCTGCCTCCAGCACACTCTCAGACAGTGTATTCCAGATCCTAAACACACACTGAACCTGCCTCCACCACACTCTCAGACAGTGTATTCCAGATCCTAAACACTCACTGAACCTGCCTCCACCACACTCTCAGACAGTGTATTCCACATCCTAAACACACACTGAACCTGCCTCCACCACACTCTCAGACAGTGTATTCCAGATCCTAAACACTCACTGAACCTGCCTCCACCACACTCTCAGACAGTGTATTCCAGATCCTAAACACACACTGAACCTGCCTCCACCACACTCTCAGACAGTGTATTCCAGATCCTAAACACTCACTGAACCTGCCTCCACCACACTCTCAGACAGTGTATTCCAGATCCTAAACACTCACTGAACCTGCCTCCACCACACTCTCAGACAGTGTATTCCAGATCCTAAACACTCACTGAACCTGCCTCCACCACACTCTCAGACAGTGTATTCCAGATCCTAAACACACACTGAACCTGCCTCCACCACACTCTCAGATAGTGCATTCCAGATGTTAAACACTCACTGAACCTGCCTCCACCACACTCTCACACAGTGTGTTCCAGATCCTAACCACTCACTGAACCTGCCTTCACCACACACTCAGGCAGTGTATTCCAGATCCTAACCACTCGCTGCATGATAAAATTTTTCCTCCTGTCACTACAGTTTCTTTTGTCAGTTACTTTCAATCTGTGCCCTCTGGTTCTCGATCCTCCCCCCAATGGGAACAGTTTCTCCCTATCTACTCTGTCCAGACACCTCGATCAAATCTCCTCAACCTTCTCTTCTCCAAGGAAAACAGTCCCAACTTCTCCAATCTGTCTACATACCTGACATTCCTCATCCCTGCAATCATTCTCGTGAATCTTTTCTGTGTCCTCTCCAATGCATTTCACATCTTTCATCAAGTCGAGAAGAAAACAGCACTCTATATAAGTTTAATATAATGTCCTTGCTGTTGTACTGGATGCCCCTATTAATGAAGTCAAGGATGCCGTACACTCGATTAACCACCTTCTTAACCTGCTCTGCCACCTTCAATGATTTGTGCACATAAACACCCAGGTCCCTCTGCTCCTGCACCCACTTTGGAGTCGTACCCTTTCTTTTATGTTGTCTCTCCGCATTCTTCCTACCAAAATGGAGCACCTGACACTTCTCTGCATTAAACTTCATCTGCTACTTGTCCTCCCATTCCACCAGCTCGTCTGCTTTGGGAGGAAGAACAGAAGTGCAGAGTATTTCTTAAAATGGCGAGTGATTAGGAAGTGTTGATGTTCTTCGGGGACCTGGTGTAACGAGGAGTTAGGAAAGCAAGTGATGTGTTGGCCTTTCATGACCAGGGGCTTTGAGTACCGGAATAAAGATGACTTGTTGCAATGATATAGCACCTTGGAGAGATCGCACCTGGAGTACTGTGTACAGTTTTGATCTCCTTACCTACAGGGTAGATGCAGGAAGGATGTTTCCCCTGGTTGGGGAGTCCAGAACCAGTCTCACTGACAAGCCTGCTTTGTGCCACTTTATCAAAAGCCTTTTGAAGTCCATGTAAACCACATCCACCGCATCCACCTCATCAACGCTCTCGTGTCCTTAACAAATCCGTGCCGGCTTTCCTTAATTAATCCACATTTGCCCAAGTGACTGTTAATTTTGTCCCGAATTATCATTTATAAAAATGTTCCCACCTTCGAGGTTAAACTGACTGACCTGTAGTTGTTGGGTTTGTCCTTGCAACCTATTTTGAACAAGGGTGTAACATTTGCAATTCTCCAGCCCTCTGACACCCCCCCTGTATCTAAGGAGGTTTGGAAGATTATGACCAGTGTCTCCACAATTTCCACCCTTACTTCCCTCAGGAACCGCGGATGATTCCCTTCGAAAACATTTCTCTACATAAAGGATAGAAGAAGATTGGAACTCTCGTCTGCAAACAACAGTTGATGTCAGGTCAACTGTGACTTTTAAATCTGAGATTGGCAGTTATTTTTCATCCAAAGGTATGAAGGGAAACAGGGCAAAGTTGGGAATAAGGAATCAGATCCCAGATAAACAGTGATCTCATTGAATGGCGTAACAGGCTTGAGGGGGGATGAATGGGAACCTCCTGTTCCTGGAGTGTTCCCCATTATATACATCTCCCTCTGACAGTGCAGCACTCCCTCAGTACTGACACCGGGGGAGTGTCAGCCCGGATAGCGGAGGTCAAGTCCTAGAGTATATACATCTCCCTCCGACAGTGCAGCACTCCCTCAGTACTGACACCGGGGGAGTGTCAGCCCGGATAGCGGAGGTCAAGTCCTAGAGTATATACATCTCCCTCTGACAGTGCAGCACTCCCTCAGTACTGACACCGGGGGAGTGTCAGCCTGGATTGCGGAGGTCAAGTCCTAGAGTATATACATCTCCCTCCGACAGTGCAGCACTCCCTCAGTACTGACACCGGGGGAGTGTCAGCCCGGATAGCGGAGGTCAAGTCCTAGAGTATATACATCTCCCTCCGACAGTGCAGCACTCCCTCAGTACTGACACCGGGGGAGTGTCGGCCTGGATTATAGAGATTAAGTCCTAGAGTATATACATCTCCCTCCGACAGTGCAGCACTCCCTCAGTACTGACACTGGGGGAGTGTCGGTCTGGATTATGGAGATCAAGTCCTAGAGTATATACATCTCCCTCCGACAGTGCAGCACTCCCTCAGTACTGACACCGGGGGAGTGTCGGTCTGGATTATGGAGATCAAGTCCTAGAGTATATACATCTCCCTCTGACAGTGCAGCACTCCCTCAGTACTGACACCGGGGGAGTGTCAGTCTGGATTATAGAGATCAAGTCCTAGAGTATATACATCTCCCTCCGACAGTGCAGCACTCCCTCAGTACTGACACCGGGGGAGTGTCAGCCCGGATAGCGGAGGTCAAGTCCTAGAGTATATACATCTCCCTCCGACAGTGCAGCACTCCCTCAGTACTGACACCGGGGGAGTGTCGGCCTGGATTATAGAGATTAAGTCCTAGAGTATATACATCTCCCTCCGACAGTGCAGCACTCCCTCAGTACTGACACTGGGGGAGTGTCGGTCTGGATTATGGAGATCAAGTCCTAGAGTATATACATCTCCCTCCGACAGTGCAGCACTCCCTCAGTACTGACACCGGGGGAGTGTCGGTCTGGATTATGGAGATCAAGTCCTAGAGTATATACATCTCCCTCTGACAGTGCAGCACTCCCTCAGTACTGACACCGGGGGAGTGTCGGTCTGGATTATAGAGATCAAGTCCTCGAGTATATACATCTCCCTCCGACAGTGCAGCACTCCCTCAGTACTGACACCGGGGAGTGTCAGCCCGGATTGCGGAGGTCAAGTCCTAGAGTATATACATCTCCCTCTGACAGTGCAACACTCCCTCAGGACTGACACCGGGGAGTGTCAGCCCGGATTGCGGAGGTCAAGTCCTGGAGTATATACATCTCCCTCTGACAGTGCAACACTCCCTCAGTACTGACACCGGGGAGTGTCGGTCTGGATTATGGAGATCAAGTCCTGGAGTGTATACATCTCCCTCTGACAGTGCAGCACTCCCTCAGTACTGACACCGGGGAGTGTCGGCCTGGATTATGGAGATCAAGTCCTAGAGTATATACATCTCCCTCCGACAGTGCAGCACTCCCTCAGTACTGACACCGGGGAGTGTCGGTCTGGATTATGGAGATCAAGTCCTGGAGTGTATACATCTCCCTCTGACAGTGCAGCACTCCCTCAGTACTGACACCGGGGAGTGTCAGCCCGGATTGCGGAGGTCAAGTCCTAGAGTACATACATCTCCCTCTGACAGTGCAACACTCCCTCAGTACTGACACCGGGGAGTGTCGGTCTGGATTATGGAGATCAAGTCCTGGAGAGTATACATCTCCCTATGACAGTGCAGCACTCCCTCAGTACTGGCACCGGGGGAGTGTCGGCCTGGATTATGGAGATCAAGTCCTAGAGTATATACATCTCCCTCCGACAGTGAAGCACTCCCTCAGTACTGACACTGGGGAATGTCGGCCTGGATTATGGAGATCAATTCCGAGAGTATATACATATCTCTCCGACAGTGCAGCACTCCCTCAGTACTGACACGGCGGGAGTGTCGGCCTGGATTATGGAGATCAATTCCTAGAGTATATACATCTCCCTCCGACAGTGCAGCACTCCGTCAGTACTGACACTGGGGGAGTGTCGGTCTGGATTATAGAGATCAAGTCCTCGAGTATATACATCTCCCTCCGACAGTGCAGCACTCCCTCAGTACTGACACCGGGGGAGTGTCGGCCTGGATTATGGAGATCAATTCCTAGAGTATATACATCTCCCTCCGACAGTGCAGCACTCCCTCAGTACTGACACCGGGGGAGTGTCGGCCTGGATTATGGAGATCAAGTCCTAGAGTATATACATCTCCATCCGACAGTGCAGCACTCCGTCAGTACTGACACTGGGGGAGTGTCGGCCTGGATTATGGAGATCAAGTCCTAGAGTATATACATCTCCATCCGACAGTGCAGCACTCCGTCAGTACTGACACTGGGGGAGTGTCGGTCTGGATTATAGAGATCAAGTCCTCGAGTATATACATCTCCCTCCGACAGTGCAGCACTCCCTCAGTACTGACACCGGGGGAGTGTCGGTCTGGATTATGGAGATCAAGTCCTAGAGCATATGCATCTCCCTCTGACAGTGCAGCACTCTCTCAGTACTGGCACCGGGGAGTGTCAGCCTGGATTATGGAGATCAAGTCCTCGAGGATATACATCTCCCTCCGACAGTGCGGCACTCCCTCAGTACTGACACCGGAGAGTGTCGGTCTGGATTATGGAGATCAAATCCTCGAGTATATACATCTCCCTCCGACAGTGCGGCACACCCTCAGTACTGACACCTGGGAGGGTCGGCCTGGATTATGGAGATTAAGTCTTGGAGTATATACATCTCCCTCCGTCAGTGCAGCACTCCCTCAGTACTGACAGCGGGTGAGTGTCGGTCTGGATTATGGAGATCTAGTCCTAGAGTATATACATCTCCCTCTGGCAGTGCAGCACTCCCTCAGTACTGACAGCGGGTGAGTGTCGGTCTGGATTATGGAGATCTAGTCCTAGAGTATATACATCTCCCTCCGACAGTGCAGCACTCCCTCAGAACTGACACCGGGGGAGTGTCGGCCTGGATTATTGAGATCAAGTCCTAGAGTATATACATCTCCCTCCGTCAGTGCAGCACTCCCTCAGTACTGACACCGGGGGAGTGTCGTTCTGGATTATGGAGATCAAGTCCTAGAGTATATACATCTCCCTCCGACAGTGCAGCACTCCCTCAGTACTGACACCGGGGGAGTGTCGTTCTGGATTATGGAGATCAAGTCCTAGAGTATATACATCTCCCTCTGGCAGTGCAGCACTCCCTCAGTACTGACAGCGGGGGAGTGTCGGTCTGGATTATGGAGATCTAGTCCTAGAGTATATACATCTCCCTCCGACAGTGCAGCACTCCCTCAGTACTGACACCGGGGGAGTGTCGGTCTGGATTATAGAGATCAAGTCCGAGAGTATATACATCTCCCTCCGTCAGTGCAGCACTCCCTCAGTACTGACACCGGGGAGTGTCGGTCTGGATTATGGAGATCAAGTCCGAGAGTATATACATCTCCCTCTGGCAGTGCAGCACTCCCTCAGTACTGGCACCGGGGGAGTGTCGGCCTGGATTATGGAGATCAAGTCCGAGAGTATATACATCTCCCTCTGACAGTGCAGCACTCCCTCAGTACTGACAGCGGGGGAGTGTCGGTCTGGATTATGGAGATCAAGTCCGAGAGTATATACATCTCCCTCCGACAGTGCAGCACTCCCTCAGTACTGACACCGGGGGAGTGTCGGTCTGGATTATGGAGATCAAGTCCTAGAGTATATACATCTCCCTCCGACAGTGCAGCACTCCGTCAGTACTGGCACCGGGGGAGTGTCGGTCTGGATTATGGAGATCAAGTCCGAGAGTATATACATCTCCCTCTGGCAGTGCAGCACTCCCTCAGTACTGGCACCGGGGGAGTGTCGGCCTGGATTATGGAGATCAAGTCCGAGAGTATATACATCTCCCTCTGACAGTGCAGCACTCCCTCAGTACTGACAGCGGGGGAGTGTCGGTCTGGATTATGGAGATCAAGTCCGAGAGTATATACATCTCCCTCCGACAGTGCAGCACTCCCTCAGTACTGACACCGGGGGAGTGTCGGTCTGGATTATGGAGATCAAGTCCGAGAGTATATACATCTCCCTCTGACAGTGCAGCACTCCCTCAGTACTGACACCGGGGGAGTGTCGGTCTGGATTATGGAGATCAAGTCCGAGAGTATATACATCTCCCTCCGACAGTGCAGCACTCCCTCAGTACTGACAGCGGGGGAGTGTCGGTCTGGATTATGGAGATCAAGTCCGAGAGTATATACATCTCCCTCCGACAGTGCAGCACTCCCTCAGTACTGACAGCGGGGGAGTGTCGGTCTGGATTATGGAGATCTAGTCCTAGAGTATATACATCTCCCTCCGACAGTGCAGCACTCCCTCAGTACTGACACCGGGGGAGTGTCGGTCTGGATTATGGAGATCAAGTCCGAGAGTATATACATCTCCCTCTGGCAGTGCAGCACTCCCTCAGTACTGACAGCGGGGGAGTGTCGGTCTGGATTATGGAGATCAAGTCCGAGAGTATATACATCTCCCTCTGACAGTGCAGCACTCCCTCAGTACTGACACCGGGGGAGTGTCGGTCTGGATTATGGAGATCAAGTCCGAGAGTATATACATCTCCCTCTGACAGTGCAGCACTCCCTCAGTACTGACACCGGGGGAGTGTCGGTCTGGATTATGGAGATCAAGTCCGAGAGTATATACATCTCCCTCTGACAGTGCAGCACTCCCTCAGTACTGACACCGGGGAGTGTCGGTCTGGATTATGGAGATCAAGTCCTAGAGTATATACATCTCCCTCCAACAGTGCAGCACTCCCTCAGTACTGACACCGGGGAGTGTCGGTCTGGATTATGGAGATCCAGTCCTGGAGTATATACATCTCCCTCCGACATTGCAGCACTCCCTCAGTACTGACACCGGGGAGTGTCAGTCTGGATTATGGAGATCAAGTCCGAGAGTATATACATCACCCTCCGACAGTGCAGCACTCCCTCGGTACTGACACCGGGGGAGTGTCGGCCTGGATTATGGAGATCAAGTCCGAGAGTATATACATCTCCCTCTGACAGTGCAGCACTCCCTCAGTACTGACCCTCTGACAGTGCGGCACTCCCTCAGTACTGACCCTCCGACAGTGCAGCACTCCCACGGTACTGGCACCGGGGGAGTGTCGGTCTGGATTATAGAGATCAAGTCCTGGAGTATATACTTCTCTCTCCGACAGTGCAGCACTCCCTCAGTACTGACACCGGGGAGTTTCGGCCTGGATTATGGAGATCAAGTCCTAGAGTATATACATCACCCTCCGACAGTGCAGCACTCCCTCAGTACTGACGCCGGGGGAGTGTCGGTCTGGATTATGGAGATCAAGTCCTAGAGTATATACATCTCCCTCCAACAGTGCAGCACTCCCTCAGTACTGACACCGGGGAGTGTCGGTCTGGATTATGGAGATCCAGTCCTGGAGTATATACATCTCCCTCCGACATTGCAGCACTCCCTCAGTACTGACACCGGGGAGTGTCGGCCTGGATTATGGAGATCAAGTCCGAGAGTATATACATCTCCCTCCGACAGTGCAGCACTCCCTCAGTACTGGCAGCGGGGAGTGTCGGTCTGGATTATGGAGATCAAGTCCTAGAGTATATACATCTCTCTCCGACAGTGCAGCACTCCCTCAGTACTGACACCGGGGGAGTGTCGGTCTGAATTATAGAGATCAAGTCCTGGAGTATATACTTCTCTCTCCGACAGTGCAGCACTCCCTCAGTACTGACACCGGAGGAGTGTCGGTCTGGATTATGGAGATCGAGTCCGAGAGTATATACTTCTCTCTCCGACAGTGCAGCACTCCCTCAGTACTGACACCAGGGGAGTGTCGGCCTGGATTATGGAGATCAAGTCCGAGAGTATATACATCTCCCTCTGACAGTGCAGCACTCCCTCAGTACTGACACCGGGGGAGTGTCGGTCTGGATTATGGAGATCAAGTCCGAGAGTATATACATCTCCCTCCGACAGTGCAGCACTCCCTCAGTACTGACACCGGGGGAGTGTCGGCCTGGATTATGGAGATCAAGACCGAGAGTATATACATCTCCCTCCGACAGTGCAGCACTCCCTCAGTACTGACACCGGGGGAGTGTCGGTCTGGATTATGGAGATCAAGTCCTAGAGTATATACATCTCCCTCCGACAGTGCAGCATTCCCTCAGTACTGACACCGGGGAGTGTCGGTCTGGATTATGGAGATCAAGTCCTAGAGTATATACATCTCTCTCCGACAGTGCAGCACTCCCTCAGTACTGACACCGGGGAGTGTCGGTCTGGATTATGGAGATCAAGTCCTAGACTATATACATCTCCCTCTGACAGTGCAGCACTCCCTCAGTACTGACACCGGGGGAGTGTTCGTCTGGATTATGGAGATCAAGTCCTGGAGTATATACATCTCCCTCTGACAGTGCAGCACTCCCTCAGTACTGACACCGGGGGAGTGTCGGTCTGGATTATGGAGATCAAGTCCTAGACTATATACATCTCCCTCTGACAGTGCAGCACTCCCTCAGTACTGACACCGGGGAGTGTCGGTCTGGATTATGGAGATCAAGTCCTGGAGTATATACATCTCCCTCTGACAGTGCAGCACTCCCTCAGTACTGACACCGGGTAGTGTCCGTCTGGATTATGGAGATCAAGTCCTAGAGTATATACATCTCCCTCCGACAGTGCAGCACTCCCTCAGTACTGACACCGGAGGAGTGTCGGCCTGGATTATGGAGATCAAGTCCTAGAGTATATACATCTCCCTCCGACAGTGCAGCACTCCCTCAGTACTGACACCGGGAATGTCGGCCTGGATTATGGAGATCAAGTCCTAGAGTATATACATCTCCCTCTGACAGTGCAGCACTCCCTCAGTACTGACACCGGGGGAGTGTCAGCCCGGATTGCGGAGGTCAAGTCCTAGAGTATATACATCTCCCTCTGACAGTGCAGCACTCCCTCAGTACTGACACCGGGGAGTGTCAGCCCGGATTGCGGAGGTCAAGTCCTAGAGTATATACATCTCCCTCTGACAGTGCAACACTCCCTCAGGACTGACACCGGGGAGTGTCAGCCCGGATTGCGGAGGTCAAGTCCTGGAGTATATACATCTCCCTCTGACAGTGCAACACTCCCTCAGTACTGACACCGGGGAGTGTCGGCCTGGATTATGGAGATCAAGTCCTAGAGTATATACATCTCCCTCTGACAGTGCAGCACTCCCTCAGTACTGACACCGGGGAGTGTCAGCCCGGATTGCGGAGGTCAAGTCCTAGAGTATATACATCTCCCTCTGACAGTGCAACACTCCCTCAGGACTGACACCGGGGAGTGTCAGCCCGGATTGCGGAGGTCAAGTCCTGGAGTATATACATCTCCCTCTGACAGTGCAACACTCCCTCAGTACTGACACCGGGGGAGTGTCGGTCTGGATTATGGAGATCAAGTCCTGGAGTGTATACATCTCCCTCTGACAGTGCAGCACTCCCTCAGTACTGACACCGGGGAGTGTCGGCCTGGATTATGGAGATCAAGTCCTAGAGTATATACATCTCCCTCCGACAGTGCAGCACTCCCTCAGTACTGACACCGGGGAGTGTCGGTCTGGATTATGGAGATCAAGTCCTGGAGTGTATACATCTCCCTCTGACAGTGCAGCACTCCCTCAGTACTGACACCGGGGAGTGTCGGCCTGGATTATGGAGATCAAGTCCGAGAGTATATACATCTCCCTCCGACAGTGCAGCACTCCCTCAGTACTGGCAGCGGGGAGTGTCGGTCTGGATTATGGAGATCAAGTCCTAGAGTATATACATCTCTCTCCGACAGTGCAGCACTCCCTCAGTACTGACACCGGGGGAGTGTCGGTCTGGATTATAGAGATCACGTCCTGGAGTATATACTTCTCTCTCCGACAGTGCAGCACTCCCTCAGTACTGACACCGGAGGAGTGTCGGTCTGGATTATGGAGATCGAGTCCGAGAGTATATACTTCTCTCTCCGACAGTGCAGCACTCCCTCAGTACTGACACCGGGGGAGTGTCGGTCTGGATTATGGAGATCGAGTCCGAGAGTATATACATCTCCCTCCGACAGTGCAGCACTCCCTCAATACTGACACCGGGGGGAGTGTCGGCCTGGATTATGGAGATCAAGTCCTAGAGTATATACATCTCCCTCTGACAGTGCAGCACTCCCTCAGTACTGACACCGGGGGAGTGTTCGTCTGGATTATGGAGATCAAGACCGAGAGTATATACATCTCCCTCCGACAGTGCAGCACTCCCTCAGTACTGACACCGGGGAGTGTCGGTCTGGATTATGGAGATCAAGTCCTGGAGTGTATACATCTCCCTCTGACAGTGCAGCACTCCCTCAGTACTGACACCGGGGAGTGTCGGCCTGGATTATGGAGATCAAGTCCGAGAGTATATACATCTCCCTCCGACAGTGCAGCACTCCCTCAGTACTGGCAGCGGGGAGTGTCGGTCTGGATTATGGAGATCAAGTCCTAGAGTATATACATCTCTCTCCGACAGTGCAGCACTCCCTCAGTACTGACACCGGGGGAGTGTCGCTCTGGATTATAGAGATCAAGTCCTGGAGTATATACTTCTCTCTCCGACAGTGCAGCACTCCCTCAGTACTGACACCGGAGGAGTGTCGGTCTGGATTATGGAGATCGAGTCCGAGAGTATATACTTCTCTCTCCGACAGTGCAGCACTCCCTCAGTACTGACACCGGGGGAGTGTTGGCCTGGATTATGGAGATCAAGTCCTAGAGTATATACATCTCCCTCCGACAGTGCAGCACTCCCTCAGTACTGACACCGGGGGAGTGTCGGCCTGGATTATGGAGATCAAGTCCTAGAGTATATACATCTCCCTCCGACAGTGCAGCACTCCCTCAGTACTGACACCGGGGGAGTGTCGGCCTGGATTATAGAGATCAAGTCCTGGAGTATATACATCTCCCTCCGACAGTGCAGCACTCCCTCAGTACTGACACCGGGGGAGTGTCGGCCTGGATTATGGAGATCAAGTCCTAGAGTATATACATCTCCCTCTGACAGTGCAGCACTCCCTCTGTACTGACACCGGGGTGTGTCGGCCTGGATTATGGAGATCAAGTCCTAGAGTATATACATCTCCCTCTGACAGTGCAGCACTCCCTCTGTACTGACACCGGGGAGTGTCAGTCTGGATTCTCGAGATCAAGTCCGAGAGTATATACATCTCCCTCTGACAGTGCAGCACTCCCTCAGTACTGACACCGGGGGAGTGTTCGTCTGGATTATGGAGATCAAGACCGAGAGTATATACATCTCCCTCCGACAGTGCAGCATTCCCTCAGTACTGACACCGGGGAGTGTCGGTCTGGATTATGGAGATCAAGTCCTAGAGTATATACATCTCCCTCCGACAGTGCAGCACTCCCTCAATACTGACACCGGGGGAGTGTCGGCCTGGATTATGGAGATCAAGTCCTAGAGTATATACATCTCCCTCCGACAGTGCAGCACTCCCTCAGTACTGACACCGGGGGAGTGTCGGTCTGGATTATGGAGATCAAGTCCTAGAGTATATACATCTCCCTCCGACAGTGCAGCACTCCCTCAGTACTGACACCGGGGAGTGTCAGTCTGGATTATAGAGATCAAGTCCTAGAGTATATACATCTCCCTCCGACAGTGCAGCACTCCCTCAGTACTGACACCGGGGGAGTGTCAGTCTGGATTATGGAGATCAAGTCCTGGAGTATATACATCTCCCTCCGACAGTGCAGCACTCCCTCAGTACTGACACCGGGGGAGTGTCAGTCTGGATTATGGAGATCAAGTCCTGGAGTATATACATCTCCCTCCGACAGTGCAGCACTCCCTCAGTACTGACACCGGGGGAGTGTCGGCCTGGATTATGGAGATCAAGTCCTAGAGTATATACATCTCCCTCCGACAGTGCAGCACTCCCTCAGTACTGACACCGGGGAGTGTCGGTCTGGATTATGGAGATCAAGTCCTAGAGTATATACATCTCCCTCCGACAGTGCAGCACTCCCTCAGTACTGACACCGGGGGAGTGTCGGCCTGGATTATGGAGATCAAGTCCTAGAGTATATACATCTCCCTCCGACAGTGCAGCACTCCCTCAGTACTGACACCGGGGAGTGTCGGTCTGGATTATAGAGATCAAGTCCTAGAGTATATACATCTCCCTCTGACAGTGCAGCACTCCCTCAGTACTGACACCGGGGAGTGTCGGTCTGGATTATGGAGAGCAAGTCCTAGAGTATATACATCTCCCTCCGACAGTGCAGCACTCCCTCAGTACTGACACCGGGGGAGTGTCGGTCTGGATTATAGAGATCAAGTCCTAGAGTATATACATCTCCCTCCGACAGTGCCGTTGTCCATCTCTGCAACCTCCTCCAGCCCCTCCGACCCTCTGAGATCTCTGCAGCTCCTCCAATCCCGGCCTCTTGAGTGTCCCCCCCGATTCCCATCGGCCGTGCTTTCAGCTGCCCTGGAGAGTCACAGGCAGCGTCTCTGACCCTCCGCTGAGGGAGAACGAAGGCCGTTACATTGGCACATCGGTGTGATGGGAAGATTAAATGTGATGTGAGAATTTGCTGAAGGTTAACTGGGGATTATTCATTCAGCGATGAGCACTGTGTGGGACAGAGACAACACAGAGATGTGATAAAACCTCGATTTACCGCTTTGTTATCCCGGGATCTCTGCGCTGCTCTCGTTCCCGGCCTCGCGAGCATTCCTCGATTCCCATCTTTCCAATGGGGCTACCCTATCCCGCTGTCGTACTCTCTCCCGGGATGAGCGGGGGGGGGGGGGTGTCCCACGAGGAGAGATGGGGCAGAATGGGACCGATATTCCCGAGAGTTTAGAAGAATGAGAGGTGATCTCATTGAGATGCTGCTTCCCCCCCCCGACCCCCGACTGGAGAGTTGGGAAGTGGCAGGAGGGGGCGTCACAGCCTCAGGAGAAGGGACCGAGAGGGGGAGTAATCTCTTCGCTCCGAGAATGTCCGTCTCCTGCACATGCTCAGTCGTGGAGGATATTCGAGACGGAGATGGAGGGATGTTTGGGCGTTGAGGGAGTGGAGGTGGCAGGGTGGGGCTCGTCCGGGATTCAGGTGTTGAGGTAGAAGGTCGGCTGTGATTGGGTTGAATTGGGGGCAGCAGGCTCGAGGGGC